>NC_087161.1:8865000-8882500 GCF_035594125.1 Scylla paramamosain
CTGGGCCTGGATATTGTTGTTCTCGGTGCCTTTTCTTGACTCATCGGCCTGCGATATACGAGTATACTGGTAATCTTGATATTTGCTCTTTTGTCTCCATTTTGACTGTCAGTTTGATTGTCTTCCATGCTACCTTCTGGATTTTTGTCTATTCTCTTCTTTCTTTTGTTATTATGCTTCTTTTTCTACTTCTGTTCTTGTGCCTTCTTGAATATTTTATTTTTCTGTTCCTGCATCGTCTTGGGTCACCACATTTTCTCTCTCTCTCTCTCTCTCTCTCTCTCTCTCTCTCTCTCTCTCTCTCTCTCTCTCTCTCTCTCTCTCTCTCTCTCTCTCTCTCTCTCTCCTAAATGCCTTTTCCAATCATTAAGTTAATCTTATTCATTAATAAATATATTGCATAAACAATGAAATAAAGTAGTCCATCGAATATTGAAGTGTCTGTGTTCAGTGATGAAATAACAGATAGCGCACCATTATTGGGCGTCATCCCCTCACGCCGGAAAGCGCGGTGCTGCTCGGATGACGAGGAGAGGCAATGGATGGTGTCACCTGCTTCTTCTACCATCATATTTTTCTCCACATTCCTCCCACATGATTTTTTGCCATAAAAGTGGAACTGGTAGTGAGCTATTGCCTTAATTTGCCACTATGTATCATAAGAAGACAAATAATTACCTTTCTTTATGTTGACGGGCCAGACCCATAGCAGTTAATGTGCAGTTATTTATTCATGGACTTTTATAAGAATACGAACACAGATAGTTTTGGCTTCAGAATATTTTCAAATGGTACTTTTAAATTAATTTAATTAGGAAGAAGACAAACTTTTCATCATGAACTCGACGAGGTATCATAGATTTTGCTTTTCATTAACTAAGAATCTCTCTCTCTCTCTTTCCCTCTCTCTCTCTACTGTCTCCTATGACATGATTTTACCGTTCGGAATGCTGGACACACGTGATGGGCGATTGGAGTTTCCCGTTTCCTTGCTGCTGCTGGCACACCTGTGTGTAAATATATATATATATATATATATATATATATATATATATATATATATATATATATATATATATATATATATATATATATATATATATATATATATATATATATATATATATATATATATATATATACACACACACACACACACACACACACACACACACACACACACACACACACACACACACACACACACACACACACACACACAGGGTGTCCCATAAGTTTCCACACAGGAAAAATATAAGAAATTATAGAATTATAGAAAACAAAAAGTTTTATTTATATAATATGCTCTACATGACTGCCTTTGTGTTGAAAACATTTCACTGCGTGTTCTCCACTGCTCAAGAACACGTTCAAACACATATGGATTTATGCTTGTAATGGCGTTCGTGATATCATATGTATGGAGACTTATGGAATACCCTATGTGTGTGTGTGTGTATATATATATATATATATATATATATATATATATATATATATATATATATATATATATATATATATATATACCGATGTACTTCTTAAGCTCTGTCAAAACATCTTAATACGGAAATTATCCTTTTGTTGAAGATTTCTTATTCGTTCATAGCACTACTGAACACTGAACGTATATACTATGATTATTCAGAACTACAGAGTATATCAAAACAACGTTGCATCAACGCTGTGACGCTTTAGGTGTTCCCAAAGTTGATAAATCAGTAATGATAGATTTCAGAGAGCTCGGAATAAACGTGGGGAAGGAAAGGAGTGTGGGTCTTATGGGTAAAAGACAGCGAGACAACCTTAATACAAGCATCTAAGTACTGCTCACTTTCACTTAAGTCAATCACGAAGCGAGTTTCTTTTTTTTTTTTCTTGTATTTCAACTTACTCGTGAGACATGCAATAATTAAGCCGCCCACCTTTTTTTTTTTTTACTCATTAGTCATCCTGGCTTTTCTACTTTGGCTTCATATTATTAGCAAATAATTCCCATCAGTAGTATTTACGACCTAAAAGATAGATATGACGATCATAATGGTAAAATTACAAGCATGCCAAAAACTGTTCCATGAACCGCATTTGTTCTTTCGCCGGCAAGACCAATAAGGAATACCATGGTTCTTTACTGGTAATGTGTCACGTCAAGCTCACTAACGAAAAAATACCCATTGAGGGAATGGTTTCTTATATTATTAAATATTCCTTAGAGACAGCAACATAAAGCTCTCAGGTATGACAGGATTATGAGTACACTGGTAGACTCTTGCTGCTACTGTTGGAATATTCAAAAGGAAGAAAGGACAACGGGGTGACAAATTCCTGCAGTAAGCCTACTGCAGGAATTTGTCCCTTCTCACTGTTTCGTGTTTCAGTTACACGAGAGCAATAGCAGCCTGCCCTTTAATCACAAATCCTCTTACTGTCCACATTGTTCTACGTATTAGTACACTAAACACCTTCACAATATAAATACCTAAATTATTATCGAACTGAACTCTTGCTTTATATTTTTTTTAGAGAGCAACAATTAAGCAGGAGTTTTTTCTGTTGTTTCTACGTCTTGACCAGTCTCTCTTTAAGATTTAGAAAATACTGATATATTTGTGTTGTCAAAGTAAAATTTATATGTATAAGCTTACTTATTTCAAGTTAAATTTCAACTGGAAAATGAAAATATCTTGAGAAAAAAAAGCGCGCGCACACACACACACACACACACACACACACACACACACACACACACACACACACACACACACACACACCTGCAGAGTTATTTCGGTAAAGAATGATAGTCTTCCTTCGGTATACGTAGTGTGCTAATATGAAGCCCATTCAAGTAGCCACTGCCCACCACTGTCTTCCGTCTTATTTTTATTTATTATTATTTTTTTTTCTCATGTAGGAAGGGGAACGGGAAAGGGCAACAAATTTCTAAAAAGAAAAAAAAAAGCCTACTAAGGTGCCAGTCCCCAAACAGATTCATAAACCATCGTCAAAAATCGCAGGATAAGTGTATTGATACCTCCGTTTTGAAAGAGTTCATGTCATAAGAAGAAATACAGAAGCAGACAGGGAATTCCCGAGTCTACCAGAAAAGAGAATGAATGATTAAGAATACAGACTAACTCTTGCATTTGAGAAGTGGACAGGATAGAGCTAAGAGAAAATAGAAATTCTGTGCAGCGAGGCCGCGGGAGGAGGAGAGGTCTGCAGTTAGCAAGATCAGAACAGTTAACGTAAAAATAGCAGTAGAAGATAGCAAGAGATGCAACACTGCAGCGATGGGAGAGGTTGAAGACAGTAGAGTAGAGGTGTTAAAACGAAATACTTTTGATTTCACCCTATCTCAAAGACCGGTAGGAGTGGACTTCATACATGGACGGATAAAGCCCATGTACAGAGTTAGAGTTAGCAGTTGGGGGTGGGGGAGAAAAAAATGACGGAGATGACTCATAAAGCCTAACTTCATTGAAGTTCTTATAGCTAGGTGAAATGTGAAGTTTCCAGTTTAGATTATAAGGAAAAGGGCAGACCGAGAATAGATGTTCAGTGTAGAAGAGGGGGGCAGTCTAGTGTTACTGAAAAAGATGGGATAGTTATTTGGAAGGTTGTGTCGAGTTGATAGATAGAGGAATTGAGTTTTTGAGGCATTGAACAATCCTAAGTTTGCTCTGCCCTAATCAGAAATTTCAGAGAGATCAGATGTGGCTTCTCTGCGTGAGCTGTTTTAATTCCTGAAGGTTTGGACGCCTATGAAAAGACGTAGAAGTGATGGATTGTATCATCAACGTATGGGTGGATAGGACAAGAAGTTCCGTTAAGATCACTGAATAATAATAATAATAATAATAATAATAATAATAATAGGAAGAGAGTGAGTGACAGGAGTCCTAGTCCTCCCTCGGACTTCTTTCTGTCGGCCGCCATATTTTCCTCCTTTTCTAGACTTTCGTCTTCTCTTCCTGCCTTCCTCCTTCTACTGCAAACACCTTTCGCTAGTCTCTTCTCCGTCAGTCTCACGCCTTCTTCGTCATCCTCATCTTAACAGTGCTTTCTGCCCTCCTGTCCCCACTACACCTGCTCCTTCCACAAACAGCCCCGTTATATCCCCACACGTCACCCCCCCACCTACTCCGAAGCTCGAAGCCTTACAACGACAAAAAGCGATCTGAAGAAACAATTTCGCCAAAATTCTTTAACTTGGAATCAACTATACGAGGAAGCTTGTTAACACGGCATACTTGCACAAAACTTGGAATACTCAGTCTGGAAAAGCAGGTCATGAGAGAGAGAGAGAGAGAGAGAGAGAGAGAGAGAGAGAGAGAGAGAGAGAGAGAGAGAGAGAGAGAGAGAGAGAGAGAGAGAGAGAGAGAGAGAGAGAGAGAGAATCTTTACTTTGTTTCTCTTTTTCCATGTTTTCCACGATGAGATAAAGGTACAAGGAATGTGAGTGTGCACGAAAGGTTACGACAGGGAATTTTAATAGAACACACACACACACACACACACACACACACACACACACACACACACACACAAGCTCTCTGAATCGCATTTTGACGACCAATAATATTTTGACAAGTTTGATGATACATTTGATGTTCAGTAACGGATTCGCTTCCCGTGTGTGTGTGTGTAAAGAGAGAGAGAGAGAGAGAGAGAGAGAGAGAGAGAGAGAGAGAGAGAGAGAGAGAGAGAGAGAGAGAGAGAGAGAGAGAGAGAGAGAGAGTTCAAAACGTGTAAACCCAAGTTTATGCTCACCCAGTGCTGGACGCAAGAGTCACGCCACGAGGAAGCTGAAGAATAAGGTGCGCGATGACGTGTGACAAATGAGCATCTTCCTCCCTCTGGCATCACCACCACCTCTCAGCTGTCGCCCCGCCCTGCCGCTGCCGCCCGGATCCTCAGTGTGTGGGGGCGTGACGGAGACGGGAACGATCACTAACACTCCCACCAAAACACTGACTCAGTCACCACTGGACCATCGCTGCTCCTCTCTCTCCTTAATGGTCTCATTATTTCGCCAAGTTGATCCTTATGTCTCGGGGATTCCCTTCAGTGGGTCGAGATATTGAATAACTTATTTTCTTGTCTCGTTTTAGGGGTTTAGGTTACTACAATGTTTGTTCCAGAGGGATTTCTTATGTACTTTCTAAAGTCTTGTTAGGATTCATAACAACTTGAAAAGTAATGATGGTTTATGTGTTTGTGTATGTGTGTGTGTGTGTGTGTGTGTGTGTGTGTGTGTGTGTGTGTGTGTGAGAGAGAGAGAGAGAGAGAGAGAGAGAGAGAGAGAGAGAGAGAGAGAGAGAGAGAGAGATTAACGTGGCGTCGCCGCCTCACCTGCTGGCAGGGGCGTGGGGAAGTGAACAACTTGGCTGGGTGCCGTGGCACTCCTCGACACTGGGAAATACACTATGGAATAGTTCCTTTCACCTCACGTGTCTGCATGCTGTGCCTTACCTCTGCACTGCTGGCGGAGATCGGTAGGCCAGCAAAACTGTCTATGGTATTAGCTCTGATTCGTCACTTATTATATTTTCGACAAATTATAGACGAACGCAGCGGCCACGCCAGGGCAAGAAACAATTTTTTTTATACACTAACTTCTGTCCTGAACGGCGGCCAGCCACCGACTAAGTCTTTGGTGTTGGTGCTGCAGCCTCTCTGGCTGGCCACGCCCCCTGCCCCTCCCTCGCGTTCCAACGTCTGACACCGCCTACACGCGGCTCTGCCTTCCACTCATATTACTTATTACTTAACCGAACTGTCTCTGACGCTCTGCGTTCCTCCCAACAGTTCTCCTGCCACTTCTTTAAAGCAACGCTTTTTTTTTTTATTCTGTATTGCCGCCACTGAAGTACCACCATCACTATTCAAGCTGCCCAGTAATACATACGATCATTTATGACTTACTTTTGCATCTGTCCCTAACACTATTCTTCTGCACCTCGCTTTACTGTACCAACCGCCATTCTCTCTCTCTCTCTCTCTCTCTCTCTCTCTCTCTCTCTCTCTCTCTCTCTCTCTCTCTCTCTCTCTCTCTTATACACACATGGGAAGCGAATCTTCTATTGCTCTTCACTTTTTTTTTTGTTTTACTTTGTCTCTACTTCATTCTTCTTATCAACCAAGATTATATCGTTCACAAATTATATGATCCACGACGCCTCCTCTTAAATAACTTTCATAAATATCATATTCATAAATATCATATTCATAAAAAGATTAAAGAGGTGGGGGTTCACGTAAGATCCCTGGTGAAGGCCCATTCCTACTGTACTCCCCCACGCTGTTCCTCGCCCTTGTCTTTGAATTCTCGTAAATATTCTGAATTATTCGTACATAGTTTTATAACATTCCTTTCATTTCCATGTTCTTCTAAACTTCCTGTGGTGGTACATCATCACATTCTTCCTGATCAATGACGAAAAGGCACTACATTGGTTCCCACCACATCTCTCCAGCAATTATCTCAGATTCACATTTGGTGTACTCCAGCCCAGATTAAATTCAAGCTGCTCCTCATCTGAGTGTAACTCTTTATGAGTTATCAATTTGATTCCTACAAAGCTGACACTATCTTGGACGCTCCCCTTTTCTTAGTATATTGGCTATTAGATTGCTTAGAATTTCTTTTATAATAAATAATAATAATAATTATATATATATATATATATATATATATATATATATATATATATATATATATATATATATATATATATATATATATATATATATATATATATATATATATATATATATATATATATATATATATATATATATATATATATATATATATATATATCAAGGGTGACATAAACAAAATTCTCAAGACCAATAATCAGGATAGAATAAAAATAAAGGGTTCGAGCTTCAAAAATGTAGGTTCAAGAAAGAGATAGGAAGGAACTGGTTTTTAGATAGAGTGATAGTTAGATAGATAGATAGAGAAAATTTGACAAATTTATGGATGGGGGTGACAGATGGAAATACTTAAGTATGTTTCATACAGAGACGGCCACGCGTAGCCCTGATGGCTTCTTGCAGCTTCTCATTTTCTTATGTTGTTATATATATATATATATATATATATATATATATATATATATATATATATATATATATATATATATATATATATATATATATATATATATATATATATATATCAATATATATCAATGACTTGGATAGTGGAATTATTAGTGATGTTTAGTAAATTTTCGGATGACACAAAGATAGGTAGATTAATTAGGTCAGAATCGGATGCCATCGCCTTGCAGGCAGATTTAGATAGGATGAATGAATGGAGGGACAGATGGCAAATGCAATTTAATATCAATAAATGTAAAGTACTTAGTGTGGATAGAGGAAACCCACACAGTAGGTACACATTAAACAACCAAACTCTGGTAGGTACAGGATACAAGAATGATTTACGAGTTATAGTTAGCTCTGAACTCCGTCTAGGAAAACAATGCATAGAGGCCAGAAACAGGGCAAATAGGGTACTAGGATTAATTTTTTAGGAGTGTTAAAAGTAGAAGGCCGGAAGTAATATTAAAGTTATACTTGGCGCTGGTCAGACCTCATCTAGACTACGCTGTGCAGTTCTGGTCCCCACATTACAGGAAAGATATAGGTCTATTAGAATCAGTACAGAGGAGAATGACTAAAAGGATACAGGGGATGAGGAGTATTCCTTACGAGGTGAGATTGAAGTTGTTAAATTTACATTCTTTAGAGAGACGTAGGTTAAGAGGGGAACTGATAGAAGTCTTTAAGTGGTATAAGGGGTTATAACAAGGGGGATGTAAGCAAAATTCTTAGGATCAGTAACCAGGGTAGAACAAGAAATAACGGGTTCAAGCTTGAAAAATTTAGGTTTAGGAAGGAGATAGGAAAAAATTGGTTCACAAATAGAGTGGTAAATGAATGGAACGGACTCAGTAATCATGTTGTTAGTGCTAGGACAGTAGAGAGCTTTAAGAGAAGATTGAACAGGTTTATGGATGGGGATAACAGATGGAAATAGATAGGTATATTTCAAACAGGGACTGCCACGTGTAAGCCTTGTCGCTTCTTGCAGCTTCCCTTATTTCTTATGTTCTTATGTTCTTATGAGAGAGAGAGAGAGAGGAGAGGAGAGAGAGAGAGAGAGAGAGAGAGAGAGAGAGAGAGAGAGAGAGAGAGAGAGAGAGGAGGAGAGAGAGAGAGAGAGAGAGTGAGAGAATAATTAGTGTAATAATCAGGTGAATATAACACACTGAAACTGAAATTAGAAAAATGAGCTGGAACATTAGACATAAATTATTGAAGTAGTTGTTGTGACTATGTACGAGTAGTAAAACTGGAAAGGGAACGAAATGAGGATGTCAGGGAAAAAGGAAGAGAGGGAGGGAAGAGAGAGAGGGTGGACGTAAAGGATCGAGGAAAGCATGAAAGATTCAAAAGAATCAATATGAAGGATAATGATGCGTGGAAAGAATGCAAAAAAAGTTACCTTGTAGTCAAAACTGATGGACAGTGTGTGTGTGTGTGTTCGAAGCGAGTATTCGACTGTTTGTGACCTGATGGCGGCAACATAATGAGACGAGTGAACAAGGGAAAGGAAGGGAAATTACCGGCAATAGCAAAGGATTTGGGAAAGGAAAGTGGCACGTGAGATTTTATAGCGAGGAGGAAACGGAAGAGACTTTCCAGCATAGAGAGAGAGAGAGAGAGAGAGAGAGAGAGAGAGAGAGAGAGAGAGAGAGAGAGAGACAGAGAGAGAGAGAGAAGGGGAAGATCGAGCGGAGAGTCTGTAGAAAAAACAGTGAATGAAAATTAAGTGAAAGCAACATAAAGCTAAATGTTTGAAATGTAATGTGAATGTCCTGTTTCATACAATTTTCTACTGATCCGTGTGTATTCTTCATTCATACACACACACACACACACACACACACACACACACACACACACACACACACACACACACACACAATTAAATTTCGTTACATGATATTTCTGAATTTGAAATATCTGAAGCCGATGGCGTGATTAATTCAGTACCTTTCTGTCTGTCTGGCTGTCGTTTGTCTGCCTGTCTGTCTCTCTCTCTCTCTCTCTCTCTCTCTCTCTCTCTCTCTCTCTCTCTCTCTCTCTCTCCTCTCTCTCTCTCTCTCGCGTTGCTTCCTGCTTGTTTTTGCATCACAATTCGATAAGAAAAAAAATCAGTAAATCAACTGAATGTGTTGGTTGCAATATGGGCAATGGAAAAATGTATGCAGCTACACAACAGAGGTTCTCTCTCACCACCAAGCAGGTTTACTCTTGTTCAGCTGCTGGAAAGAAAAAAAAAATCTTGACTATTTTTTATCTACGTTCGGGATAGATCTAATTCCGCAGCGGACTCTCTCTCATGTAATAATGCACCTGTGTCTCTCTCTCTCTCTCTCTCTCTCTCTCTCTCTCTCTCTCTCTCTGAGTATGATACGCTTAGAGACCTCATGTTATGAAATGTACTTGAGTTTTCATAAATACATAATTACGTAATTACATAAGTGTGTGTGTGTGTGTGTGTGTGTGTATGATATATATATATATATATATATATATATATATATATATATATATATATATATATATATATATATATATATATATATATATATATATATATAGTCACAATCCTGGTCATCTTTCCAAGAAAGTGGACGTTACACTGATCCCAGAAAGTTTTAAAGATCTGGATTCTTAAAGGCTTCGAGTACCTACCCGACCTATCCGAAATCGCCTGCTATTAAACCCTCTCACAAAACCCTTACCTTGGCACAGCACGCCAGAAATCACCTCAATACCAGATCAATGTTGCGGTAGAAAACACAATTATTCTATATAATAATATAATATATTGATAATAATATCAATTCATAAACGAATTGAGGTAGAACACAGTACAGGAAATTAGGGAACAAATTTCTGCCCTAGACCAACACAGAATAATTCCCACACTCAATCACAATACGTTTCACCTTACTTCAGGCTCTTATATCGCCTCCCCTGTTGCTTAAATATATGACATTCCCGCCATTTCACAAAGCAATAAAACCCTTTTACTCCTTCATAGGCCGCTGAAATATTTTCCCCAACTGCAGAAATTTCCCCAGACGCCGTCACCGCGTCAATTCCCTTATTCTAACTCCCCAAACCTCACAAGACATCACCACCATCGCCATAGATCACCTATAATACCATAACACCACCCCCAAAGACATCAATAACACCACAACACCACCACAACCCCAACCACAAAATGGCTGCCTCTTAGCACCGACGCTGACCCTTCAGCTTTACGTCACCGACACAAACCATATTTCAGCGGACAAAAGCTTTTCATACCACAAAAGACTCACCAGCCTGATCCTGGATATCAGTGTTATACCACCACATCTATAATACCTCCACACACCCATTCAATTACCACATCACCACCCAAACTTATCCCTTGAGAACGACACCCCCTCTTTTCTCCTTCAAGGCCCCAAATACACCTTTTCCCTTACATATACATACATATAAAGAACTTAAATTATGAAGAGAATAATACTACATGATATAAAATGAGTAAATAAGCCTTATACTAACTTATAACTAAGAATAAAGATATGCACAGAAGGAAAACGGAACACGGGGGACACTAAGAAAACGTATTCCTTTTCAGGGTAAACTCGGCCAATAACATGACAAAAAAAATTATATATATATATACGAGTATATATATATATATATATATATATATATATATATATATATATATATATATATATATATATATATATATATAATTTTTTTGTCATGTTATTGGCCGAGTTTACCCTGAAAAGGAATTATATATATATATATATATATATATATATATATATATATATATATATATATATATATATATATATATATATATATATATATATAATTTTTTTTATGTAAAAGGGGCACTGACCAAGGGCAAGAAAAATCCCATAAAAAAAAAAATGCCCACTGAAATGCCAGTCCCATAAAAAGGGTCCAAAGCAGTAGTAAAAAAATGAAGGATAAGTGTCTTGAAACCTCCCTCTTGAAGGAATTCAAGTCATAGGAAGGTGGAAATACAGAAGCAGGCAGGGAGTTCCAGGGTTTACCAGAAAAAGGGATGAATGTTTGAGAATACTGGTTAACTCTTGCGTTAGAGAGGTGGACAGAATAGGAGTGAGAGAAAGAAAAAGTCTTGTGCAGCGAGGCCGCGGGAGGAGGGGAGGCATGTAGTTAGCATGAAAATAGCGGTAGAAGACAGTTAGAGATGCAACACTGCAGCGATGAGAGAGAGGCTGAAGACAGTCGGTTAGAGGAGAGGAGTTGATGAGACGGAAAGCTTTTGTTTCCACCCTGTCTAGAAGAGCAGTATGAGTGGAATCCCCCAGAGATGTGAAGCATAGTCCATACATGGACGGATAAGGCCCTTGTACAGAGTTAGCAGCTGGGGGGCGGGTGAGAAAAACTGGCGGAGACGTTTCAAAAAGCGAAACTTCATTGAAGCTGTTTTAGCTAGAGATGAGATGTGAGGTTTCCAGTTCAGATTATAAGTAAAGGACAGACTGAGGATGTTCAGTGTAGAAGAGAGGGACAGTTGAGTGTCATTGAAGAAGAGGGGATAGTTGTCTGGAAGGTTGTGTCGAGTTAATAGATAGAGGAATTGAGTTTTTGAGGCATTGAACAATGCCAAGTTTGCTCTGCCCCAATCAGAAATTTTAGAAATATCAAAAGTCAAGCGTTCTGTGGCTTCCCTGCGTGAAATGTTTACTTCCTGAAGGGTTGGACGTCTATGAAAAGACGTGGAAAAGTGCAGGGTGGTATCATCAGCATAGGAGTGGATAGGACAAGAAGTTTGGTTTAGAAGATCATCAATGAATAATAAGAAGAGAGTGGGTGACAGGACAGAACCCTGAGGAACACCACTGTTAATAGATTTAGGAGAAGAACAGTGACCATCTACCACAGCAGCAATAGAACGGTCAGAAAGGAAACTTGAGATGAAGTTACAGAGAGAAAGATAGAAGCCGTAGGAGGGTAGTTTGGAAATCAAAGCTTTGTGCCAGACTCTATCAAAAGCTTTTGATATGTCCAAGGCAACAGCAAAAGTTTCACCAAAATCTCTAAATGAGGATGACCAAGACTCAGTAAGGAAAGCCAGAAAATCACCAGTAGAGCGGCCATGACGGAACCCATACTGGCGATCAGATAGAAGGTTGTGAAGTGATAGATGTTTAAGAATCTTCCTGTTGAGGATAGATTACAAAACTTTAGATAGGCAGGAAATTAAAGCAATAGGACAGTAGTTTGAGGGATTAGAACGGTCACCCTTTTTAGGAACAGGCTGAATGTAGGCAAACTTCCAGCAAGAAGGAAAGGTAGATGATGACAGACAGAGCTGAAAGAGTTTGACTAGGCAAGGTGCAAGCACGGAGGCACAGTTTCGGAGAGGAATAGGAGGGACCCCATCAGGTCCATAAGCCTTGCGAGGGTTAGGGCCAGCAAGGGCAGTCAGAAGTAGTCAGAGGGTGGAGAAAAGGGAGGAACAAGCTCAGAATCGTTCAAGGTAGAGTGTTTAGCAAAGGTTTGAGCGAAGAGTTCAGTTTTGGAAATAGATGTGATAGCAGTGGTGCCACCTGGTTGAAATAAAGGAGGGAAAGAAGAAGAAGCAAAGTTATTGGAGATATTTTTGGCTAGATGCCAGAAGTCACGAGGGGAGTTAGATCTTGAAAGGTTTTGACACTTTCTGTTAATGAAGAAGTTTTGGCTAGTTGGAGAACAGACTTGGCATGGTTCCGGGCAGAAATATAAAGTGCATGAGATTTTGGTGATGGAAGGCTTAAGTACCTTTTGTGAGCCACCTCTCTATCATGTATAGCACGAGAACAAGCTCTGTTAAACCAAGGTTTAGAAGGTTTAGGACGAGAAAAAGAGTGAGGAATGTACGCCTCCATGCCAGACACTATCACCTCTGTTATGCGCTCAGCACACAAAGATGGGTCTCTGACACGGAAGCAGTAGTCATTCCAAGGAAAATCACAGTGTGTGTGTGTGTGTGTGTGTGTGTGTGTGTGTGTGTGTGTGTGGCATTCTTTCGCTAATGGACGCAGCCAAAAACTTTCAGAATACTAACATTACAGAACCACCCCGTCGGACATTGATTCTTAGCTTACCTTTCCCCTTTCTATCCATTTGCCCATTCTCCCCTCTCGCTTTATTTTTTTCTTGAAATTCTCTTCCTTTCCACCAATCCGTCTGTATCCAACTTTTTTCCTCATCCCTCCTATTATCTTTCTTCTTCTTTTGTTATCTCATGAACTTTGAAATGGGAACGAGGGACAAAATCACCAAGATAGGGAGAAATGGGAGAGTTAAAAAGAAAAGACTTGAAACACTTGTGTCACACTTTTCCTATGGAACTCTCCTTCTCCTCCCTTCCTTCTCTCCCTTGTTCCTGCTTACCTCGATCCTACATCCTCCTTTCCTTCGCCTTCCCACTCTCTCTCTGGCCCGCCCTTGCGAGTCCCATATGGTCTATCCTATAAAATGGTTTGTTAAAATGTTTAAACTGATACTAGGCAGCTGATGCTTATGTAAATGAAGTTTTGGCGGTGGTAATGATAGTAGTGGCCGTAGTTGTGGGGATAGTTGTGATGTGGCAGTAGTAATGACAATGATAGTATTCGTGCTTCGCTTTGAAGTCGTTTGTTTATATTCGTTTTTCTAGAGTCATTACGCTGCGGTATGTTTTGCATGTTCTGTGTTCCTTGACTATTTATTATCTTAACTGTATTGTGTATCTTGTTACATTATTTTCGTGTTGCGTCGGGTTCCTGAAGATCACATTGCCAAAGACCTTTCGTGTACTTGGTGGTTCTTCTTTGTAATCATTACTGGAATTATGGCATCAATTGCACTTTGAGGCAAGAATACAGGCGGCGAATGTTTTTTTTTTTTTTTTTTTTTAAGGAAAAGTAGGAAGGAGCGATAATAAAGGCGATAGACAAGTCAGCAGGCATCCAGGAATGGTGTTAAGGGTATCGGGCATCCAGCCAGCTACGTAGGCATACAGGTATGAAAGTACATAGTGTTGGACGGCTCAGGCCTTACAGTGAGGCTTGAAGCAACCCAGTCTTGCACACTTTCCTGATCCTCTCTTCATGGTTATTAAGGGCACAACAGTTAGAAAGGTGGGACAGTAATGTTACAGTGGATTAAGACGTAAGCGTCAAGAACTGCGTTGACAAAGAAAATGACAGAACAAAACATCGACATGGTATACAGATAAGTTTTTGTTTCCACACACATGTGTCTATCATTCTCTTTGTGAACACAGTTTCTTGACGCTTTCGTCTTAGTCCACTATAGCATTACTTCCCCACCCTTCTAACTCTTTGTGATATTAACATCCATGAACAAAGGACCAAAGAAGTGTGCAAGAATGGATTGGTTTGAGCCACACTGGAAGATCTCAGCCGCGCCCAATACTATGTAAGTGTGTGTGCGTGTGTGTGTGTGTGTGTATATGTGTGTGTGTGTGTGTGTGTGTGTGTGTGTGCGCACAAAGAAACTGGTTGAAGAACACACACACTCCACACACACACACACACACACACACACACACACACACACACACACACACACACACAAAGTTTAAAATGCGTTGGCCGGCATGTTTCTAGTCATGTCTATACTTCTCTCTTGAAACAGTTCAAGTAGCACGAAGGAAAAAATAAACACACACACACACACACACACACACACACACACTGCTGCGCAGACTCAGGTCGTTGGGGACACCGACAGACGAGTTAAGGGGGGTGTACCTCACCTTCATCCTCCCCAAACTCATGTATGCCTCCCCCAGCGTGATCCTCCTCCCTCACACACACTCAACAGCTACAGCTGGAGAGTGTGCAGAAAAGGGCGTGCAGGGTCATCCTTGGCCCTGCCTACACCACCTATGATGAAGCCCTGACCACCCTGAGTCTGTACAGACTATCCACAAGGCACCGAGAGGCTCTGGAGAAGTTTGGAAGGGGACTACTGCATCATCCACGTCTCAGACACTTGCTGCCGCCTGACGCGCCTCGCCCGGTCCGTGCCACCAGACACCACAAGATATCGCCCCTAAAAAGGCGCCGCGCACGGACCGGTACAGACTCAGCGCGATTCCTACCATGGTGCGAGCCATCAATAGTCCCTTCTAGATTAGACTTACCTTTAGGATTAATGTTAAGTATTTCCCCATCCCCTCTGTACATTTTCAGTTTGTTAACTGCCTAAATAATAAACCGTTTATTATTATTATTATTATTATTATTATTATTATTATTATTACACACACACACACACACACACACACACACACACACACACACACACACACACACAGAGAGAGAGAGAGAGAGAGAGAGAGAGAGAGAGAGAGAGAGAGAGAGAGAGAGAGAGAGAGAGAGAGAGAGAAAAACAGGCAGAGCTTCAGTGAATAAGGGTGAGAATGAGTACCTACCGTCTTGCGTAGTGAGGTAGCGAGGCATGCAGTTTGCAAATTCAAAAGAGCAGTAATCTTTGAAATAACGATAAAGATAATAAGAAAGGCAACATTGAGGCTGAGTGTTAAATATTAAAGACAGTCAATTGAAGAAGGCAGGCTGATGTTTATTTATTTATTTATTTTTTTTTTTTTTAGCCCTACCCTGAATAAAAAGGCTGTGTGAGTTGAACCTCCTTACATGGTATTCAAGTATTACAGGTATTGAAGTACGTTAAGGCCCCTGAGAGAATTAGCAGAGACGAAATGGAACGCCTAACTCCATGGAAATTATTTCAATAAAAGACGAGATGTGAGACTTCTAGATAAGATTTTTAGAAAAAAAAAAAAAAAAAGGAGGCTGAGTGAAAATTTCAATGACAATAAGAAGTTGTTTTAGAAGGAAGTCAGGAGAGAGTTGTGGGTGGGTGAAAGGAGTACGGGAACATGAGGACGAAGGATGGAGTTCTTGCGGATAGTAAGGAGAAGGTAGAAAGTGTGTGAAAAAGGCACTTCGATCATCTAGTGAATGAGAAGACAAAAAAAAAAAAAAAAACATTAGCATAAGTATAAAAGCAATTTGAAGACGAATAATAATGATGAGAGCAATTCGTTGGAAAGAGATGAATAAAGCGATATCTACGTAGGTGTGGCAAAGCTGAAGGCAAAGATAAAATAACTGCAGAAATGTTAAAATGTTGCGGTGAATTGGTAGTAGATTGAATGCTTCTAATATGTGGAACGGCATGAAAGCAAGAAGTACCAGATGAGTGGAAAAAGGCAGTTTTTGGATGTGCATCTCTATGTAAAGGTAAAAGTTGTAGTAATAAGTGCAACAGTTACAGGGGATAAGTATGCTTAGTGTGCCAAGAAAAGGGTATAGGAGGGTCTTGACTGAGAGACTGATGGAAGTAACTGAGGTGAAGGTCAGTTAGGAACAGGGAGTTTTCAGGAAAGGACAAAGTTGTGTGGATCATTTTTTTCAGTTAGAATGGTAATAAATGAGTATTTAGGAAATGATGAAGAGTTATAAGCATTCGTGGACCAAGAGAACCCATAATAAGATCGATTGAGGAGCTATCTGAGCTCTTCCTAAAATTTATGGTGAAGGATGGGGCAGTTGTAAGAAGGAATTAAAGCTTTTTATATGGATGCATATTGCGTATGTGAAGTTAGTGGGAGAGCTTGGATAGAGTTTCCCTGAAGGAGAAGTGAGGCAAGTATGTGTGATGTCTCTACGATTGTTTGATATTTTCATGGATGACTGCATGAGGGAGATGAAAGCAAAATTAAGTAATGTTGGTGCAAGGCTGAAACAGAACAGTGGCTTGTCTGTTTGTCATACTAACACAGAGTGGAAAGGATCTCCGGAGGGTGGTGGATCATTTCCATATGATGTGAGTGAGACGAAAACTGAAGATGACGCTGGAAAAAGTAAGTTGATGGTGTTTGAGAGAAGGGGAATACAAGTGTATAACTTTAAAAGGTAAATGTAACAGCTACAGGAAGGTGTGAGATGGTTATGGGAGGTGGTTTAGTGAATCGTGGGAAGATTGACCCTAGATCAGTTTCGCATTATTGCAAAGCACAAGTCATTACCACTTTAAAGATTATAATATGTTTGTTGTCCCCAACATTTTGGAGAATCGCCTTAATATCTCTGTGGTGGTAACACACTGGATTGGACTCAGCATTCTCCAAGTCATAACGACCAGAAGGAGAAGGGAGCGGTGAAGTCCAGTGATAAAAAATCCGATGAAATTTGCCTCTTGGTTTCACTGTGCTGCTTTAGCCAAACGTTGCTTCAGTTATCGAATGGAACACTGGCATTTTATTTCTCAAAGGACACAACACCAGGATATAACAGTGTAATGCCACTACTGTTCGGTCCAGCTGATC
>NC_087161.1:8887500-8900000 GCF_035594125.1 Scylla paramamosain
TGTCGTATATCAAAAAGAGCAACGGGCCCAAAACTGAACCCTGAGGGACAACACTTGTAGATTAAAGTCAAAGGCTTCTCCATTTATAACAACTCGTTGTTTCCGATTAGTTAGCCAACTTTCAACCCAAGCACACAACTTTCCTCCCATTAAGTGTACTTTCAGCACACTTAATTATGTGGCATGGTATCGAACGCTTTCCCGAAATTGAAATATATAATGTCAGATGTGACTCGCTCATTATAATTCGAGAATATGTATTTACAGAATTCCAAGAGATTTGTGAAACAAGATCTGTTGTTACGAAAGCTATATTGGGTGTCTAATACCAATTTATGATTGTCGAGGAAGGATGTAAAGTATTCTTCCTAGCATTTTTATAACTAACGAGGTAAGACTGATGGGTCTGTAGTTTCCAGCTTCGCTTTTATTACCTTTCTTGAGTATCGGTGTGACATTTACACATTTTCAATGACTTAGTACTATTATTTCCTGTAATGATCTATTGAAGAGCAATTTAAGGGCAATGCAAGTTCATCTTCACATTTTCGCAGTAGCCTTGTTGATATTTTATCAGCGCCTGTGCTTTTATTGAGATCTAGGTTTCTTAAGTATCTGGTTATGTCGTCTTCGTTTCTTTCCTCTAGTTTTAGTTTGACAAACACGCTGTGGAAAAAGTTATTTAGGATAGTTGCCATATTATTGCAATCACTAACAAGCATGTTATCAGCAACTTTTATGGGTCTTTAACAGTTTTTTACAACGTACGTATTGAAAAATCTTTTGAAGATTTTTTTTCGCTTGTCTTGATATGTTTGTATCAAAGTTACGTTTCAATTTTCTGATCTCCCTCACACAAAATCGGTTGGTGGATATAGAATGCATGCAATCGTCATTCTATTTCAATTTTTTATATTTTACATATAAGATTTCCTTTTTTTTTTTTTTCTGTCGATGATGTGTTTTATGGCATTCGTCATCCATTGAAGATTTTCAGGACTATTAATCCGTTTTCTTACTTGAGGAATCCATTTACTTTTTGCTTCAAGAAGAATGCTTGTGAAACTTGCGCACATCTGTTCCATATTTTTATTTACAAAGACGGATCATCAATTATGTTTTTTTGTTAATTTAATTTAAGACCCAGTATGTTACTTTTTTTTTTTTTTTTTAAGGGGGGACTAGAAGCCCATTTTCTTTTACATCAACCTCGCAATGAATTTTACATCGTACAATTTTATGATCGCTGTTTGCTAGGACCTCGCCAACTTCGCTAACATTTATTAAATCAGCTTCTGTTATAAAAACAATATCCAATACATTGTTATCTAGAATGTGTTCTTTTACAAACTGAAATAGGTATAGCTTTTTCACTAGTTTGAGTAGTTGGGATTCCTCGTTCTCATATGTTAATGTTTTCCAATTAATGTATGATATATCAAAATCCCAGCATATCATAGATATTTTTGTTTTTGATATTGTTTCTAGTTCGTTGTATAACATTACATAATTTTCTAACGTTATATTAGCAAATATAGATCGTAGCAACTATTATGTATTTTCTATTTATTTTAAGGTTAGTATACAGGATGTCCCATAAGTTTTCATACATAGGAAAAAAATATAAGAAATTATAGAATTATAGAAAAAACATTTTTATTTATATGATATACTCTACATGACTGCCTTTGTGTTGAAAAGACATTTCAGTGCGTGTCCTCCAGTGCTGAAGAACACATTCAAACACATCTGGATTTATGTTTGTAATGGTGTTCGTGATACCATATATATATATATATATATATATATATATATATATATATATATATATATATATATATATATATATATATATATATATATATATATATATATATATATATATATATATATATATATATATATATATATATATATATATATATATATATATATATATATATATATATATATATATATATATATATATATGAAAACTTATGGGATATCCTGTATACAGATTGATATGGTAATCTGCTTGATTTACTGATTTCGGTAGCGCTTATGCTAATATATATATATATATATATATATATATATATATATATATATATATATATATATATATATATATATATATATATATATATATATATATATATATATATGTTATTATTACTTCATCTCTTTTATTTTCTCTACAATTTAGAAATATATTGTATCCAGGAATTTTAACTTCGGAGATTAAGTGCTTATCACTTATATTTAGCCATGTTTCGGTGCTGGTAATGACGTCAGCATTTCCTGACTTTGAATATGTTACTCGTACAAGTTTATTCATTTATTTGTTTATTTATCTATCTATTTATTTATTTTTTTATTTTCTTTATCATGCTTCGAGAATTTGTGTAGAATAAAGTCAAACGTTTCACGGTTTTCACATACTTTTCAGTAGATCTGATACGCGATTTGCCTTGTGAAAATCCTCCCCCTCTGTTCCTTGTGCTGTCGTCAACGGGACCGATGACGATTATCCTGCCTCATCTTGCCCGTGTACATTGAGGACGTCGTGAACTTCATCCAGTTCGGGAGCTGTGTGGTCGTTATCAATTACATTAGTAACTATAACTTCGCTAGATATGCTATTTGTGTCCTTATCAGCTGTGTTCCCATATCCTGTCTTTGTGGCGCGAGGTATGTCAGCTAAGCACTCGCTTATTATTATTACCTTGCCTTCCTCAAACAATTAAGATGTATGCCGTCACGAACATAAAAGGTTCTATCCGAACTGGAGTAGTGCTACAAAGAAATACATGCCTTCCTGCCTGCAGAGCCCCTCTACCTGACGATTTATTATGAACAACCGGCATTTTCCTATAAGTGGCAGGTCCAACATCATCTAGGTGGATGATGCTGCATACTGCTACCCTACGTCGCTTATCAGGAAATTCCTTCATCATGTCCCGATACTTATCTACAATGTTAGTTGCATTTTCACAGTGGAGGAAAGTCATATATCCTCAGAAATGAAAGGTCAAATCATCTTAGTCGGAAATATTTTGTGGTCAAATGATTAGAAGTTATAAAACATTTAATATGAACGTGCATCAATAGCAAATGGCTGCACACGGGCCGTTGTGGCAGTTATGAAATGTCCGGACACTCCGGACGCCCAACTTATCGTACAGAAACTTATTTATGTTATTGCTAATAATTTATTATTATTTATGTTATGGCTAATAATAGTGTATCACGACTATTAACATGTTACAAAATCATTGAGTACCAGAAATATTTCGATACTATAAAGGAATGTGGCTGAAGTTCGTCCTCGTTTGGTTGTAGCTAGTTATTATTTTTTTTATTTGTTTCTGTAAAAAAAAAAAAGAAATATATATATATATATATATATATATATATATATATATATATATATATATATATATATATATATATATATATATATATATATATATATATATATATATATATATATATATATATATATATCAGCTATTACCATTGTATCGATTTAAAAATTTTTTAAACTCACCTTTCCTATTCATGAAAGTCTAGACCTAACCCAACTTAATCCTAGCTTAACCTAACCTAAACCAGTTTAGCCTGTACAAGAGTCGAGGTGCAAGTGGGTCTGGAAGCGAACATGGCATCCATGGCATCCAGACACCCCGGACATTTCATACTGCCACACCGTCTCGCAACGTCCAGCTGGTCGCTGTTGACATATGGCGCTTGTTCTTTAGCTATTATTTACTACAACGTTACACTGTGTTCTTGAATTCAGTCATTCCTTTATATAGGGAAACCTTGATGTGTAATTAAGTGACATCCTCTTCACGCTAAGCATTGCCACTGATTACTTTTTCTCTATTTCTTTTCAAACATTTTTCATACACGATGTTCATACTGATGTTTTATCATGTTGAAATGTAAAGATCGAATATATAGTACTTACAGCTTATTTCCCTGTTATAAAAACGTTTAAGATTTATAGTTGTTTCTGATATTCTGGAGTAAGTGTAAGTATATAATTGCAGAAGAGGTTTCGGTGTTATGTATAATGGGGTCTAGGACAGCTGGAGTGTTACACTCTACTTATAACGGGTTCAAGCTTGAAAAATTTAGGTTTAGGAAGGAGATAGGAAAAAATTGGTTCTCAAATAGAGTGGTAGATGAGTGGAACGGGCTCAGTGGTCATGTAGTTAGTGCTAGGACACTAGAGAGCTTTAAGAGAAGATTGGACAAGTTTATGGATGGGGATAACAGATGGAAATAGGAAGGTGTGTTTCATACAGGGACTGCCACGTGTAAGCCTGGTCGCTTCTTGCAGCTTCCCTTATTTCTTATGTTCTTATGTTCTTATGTACTTGCTGCACTCATCTCGGCCGCGCCAAACTCCCGCAGTGCCGTGAAGCTGGCCAGCACTTTATCCTTGAGCCATACGCATGAAACTCAGTCCACAACGTGTCTAGAAAACCCATAAGTCATGATGTGCTCCCAAGAAATTCAAGTAATTGCTTTATCATACGTACAGACGCTGAAAACACCTGCCGGTAGCACTGGTGGACGCCGGTCCTGCAAGGATAGAACCGATGGGCACTCATCCTTTTCGAGGTTGTGGACTCCCATCCTTCAGAAAATCCGAAGGTGATCGACTCCCAACCTTCATCCTTCAGAACACCTAATGGTGCTGGACTCTCCATTCTTCATCCTTCAAAACATCTGAAGGTGCTGGACTCCCAACCTTCAGAATATCTGAAGGTGCTGGACTCCCATCCTTCATCATTCAGAACATCTGAAGGTGTTGGACTCCCATGTTTCATCCTTCAGAACACCTGAAGGTGCTGGACTCCCATCCTTCATCCTTAGAACATTTGAAGGTGCCGGATTCCCATCCTTCATCCTTCAGAACATCTGAAGGTGCTGGACTCCCATCCTTCAGGACATCTGAAGGTGCTTCACTGCCATCCTGCAGGACAAGTAATAGTGGTTATGGTGATGGTGACGGATTCCGTCAAGGCCGCTCTACTAGTGATCTTCAGGCTTGGTCATCTTCTTTTAGAGATTTTGGTGAAACTTTTGCTGTTGCCTTAGACATATCAAAAGCCTTTGATAGAGTCTGGCACGAAGCTTTGATTTCCGAACTACCCTCCTACGGCTTCTATCCTTCTCTCTGCAACTTCATCTAAAGTTTCCTTTCTGACCGTTCTATTGCTGCTGTAGTAGACGGTCACTGTTCTTCTAAATCTTTTAACAGTGGTGTTCCTCAGGGTTCTGTCCTGTCACCTACACTTTTCCTGTTATTCATCAATGATCTAAACCAACATCTTGTCCTATCCTCTCCTACGCTGATGATGCCACCTTCCACTTTTCCACGTCTTTTCGTCGACGTCCATCCCTTTAGGAAGTAAAAAGTTCAAGCAGGGAAACCACAGAACGCCTGACTTCTGATCTCTCTAAAATTTCTCACTAGGGCAGAGCAAACTCAGTATTGTTCAGTGCCTCAAAAACTCAGTTCCTCCATCTATCAACTCGACACAACCTTCCAAACAACTAGCCACTCTTCTTCAATGACACTCAGCTGTTCCCTCTTCTACACTGAACATCCTCGGTCAGCTCTTTACTTATTAATCTAAACTGAAAAATTCACACCTCATCTCTAGCTAAAACAGCTTCTATGAAGTTAGGTGTTCTGAGTCGTCAGTTTTACTTATCCACCCAGATACTAGCTATGTACAGGGGCCTTATCCATCCATATATGGAGTATGCTTCATATGTATTGTGGCCAGTTCCACTCATACCGTTCTTTTAGACAGGGTGGAATCAAAAGCTTTTCGTCTTATCAACTCCTCTCCTCTAACTGACTGTCTTCAGCCTCTTTCTCATCACCGCAATGTTGCATTTCTTGCTATCTTCTACCGCTATTTTCATGCTAACTACTCTTCTGATCTTGCTAACTGCATGCCTCCCCTCCCTCCCACGGCCTCGCTGCACAGGACTTTCTTCTTTCTCTCACCCCTATTCTGGCCAACTCTCTAATGCAAGCGAAATAGTATTCTCAATCATTCATCCCTTTCTCTGGTAAACTCTGGAACTCCCTGCATACTTCTGTGTTTCCACATTCCTATGATATGAACTCTTTCAAGAGGGAGGTTTCAAAACACTTATTTTGAATTTTGACTAAAGTTTTCGACTCTGTACGGGAACTGGCACCTCAGTGGGCTCTTATTTATTTATTTATTTATTTGTTTATTTTTGCAATTTTTGTTGCCCGTGGCCGGTGCCCTTCCTACATAGAAAAAAAAAAAAAGAAAAAAAAAAAAGACATGTGGTGGTAGGAACGTGTTTGTAGGTTGGGTGGATACAAATGCTGAGGGAACTTAGTTTCTGAGTTGTGAAGGGTGTGTGGAGAGGGAAGACACTGTGTGGGAAAGGTGCACTTGAAAAACAGAAATGTGTAACCAAAAGTCCCTTGTCATTTTATTAGCAGGAAACGCATCTGAAAAAGCAAACAAAAATATTCCTTTTTCTTACCAATAGCTAGAAACGTGTCTGTTACCGCCGAGCAGGTGAAAGACCGTCGAGCGGATGAAAGTTGTTGTTGTTGAGAAAGTGTATGCTAAATAATATGATCTGTGTTATGAGAGTTGAAGAGAACTAGTATATGAAGCATGGGTAACACTAAGGAAACTAAGAGTAGAGATTATGGAAACTGAATTCATTATAGTAGTTAATCACAGTAGTGAAGATGTGTGACAGGAACTAGCTGTGGAGGCTTTAGTTGCGGAGAGGTAGTGAGAGTTGTGTTTACGTGGTAAAGTTGATGACATGGCGCGAAGGGTAGATAACACACCGAAAGATTTCTGTAGAGGAATGAGTCACCCAGGAACTATTGCTGACCAAAGGGTAAGACGGGCAGGCGTGAGGTGCCGAGGGCCAGCAGGAACGAAGCCCGGAGGGACAGATTCCTTTGTACCGCCACCGAGTTAGGGGTGACTGCTCCAAGAAAGATCGGACCTCTACAATACAGACGCAGGTGTTGCTTGGTGACAAGCCTCCTTAAGACCCCAAACACGTGAGTTTCACATCTATATTATGAGGGGTTGATTGCCCTAATTAGCATAATTCATAATTAGTGATACGTTATGTTGATACAGTATGTAATAATTAGTAGTGCTACGCACGTCTTATGTTTATTATGTATGTCTTCAGGTTTGACCGAATGCAATAAACGATTCGCGTCACCATGTGTTTCACAGAGAGAGAGAGAGAGAGAGAGAGAGAGAGAGAGAGAGAGAGAGAGAGAGAGAGAGAGAGAGCACCATTGAAGGAGTACATAAGAACATAAGAACATAAGAAATAAGGGAAGCTGCAAGAAGCGACCAGGCTTACACGTGGCAGTCTAATCTTCTCTTAAAGCTCTCTAGTGTTCTAGCACTAGCTACGAGTGTTGTGGTTAGTTTACTACATTACGTAGACGTCTGGCCTCAGTTGCGCTGACTGTGTACATACATGTGCTGGTACTGACTGGCAGTCTGCTTCATGGAAGAAACCAGATAAATGTCTTTATATGAAAAAACTGAGTCATGTCCTTAATATTTCATCACCGTGCTGCCACGGAGGCGGCGCGGCGGATACTGGTGGCCACTTCTCTTGCTGTCACCATCGATAAGGGAAACATCTGTATCGTTGAAATAATATTAAATTATATATTTCAAGTTTCTACACCCAACTTCTCATATATGGCATGTAAAAAATAAATAGATAAATAAATAAATCCATGTCATAAATCCGATGTCATGTATGTTTTAGGGACTGGATCTTCTAGTTGTCTGTCTATCTTCCTCTATAACTTCCTAGACCAACAACCTGGTGTACGAAGTTGAACTGTCTACGGGCTCGATCGCTTCGCTTCCATCCCGCCGACTTCATCCACCTGCACGAACACATCATTCCTGCAGCTTCGCCACCCTGCTTGACCTGTGATAGTGCGGTGTTTTAGTTTCAGGTGACTTCAGTTTCCTGAAGCCTTGCATTTTATTAACGTTGAAAGGTTTTCTGAGCTGCTTCCTGAAATAGCTGTATCTTCTATAACTCTTTCGAAGTTCTTTTCGGCAACTGCCTCGGTGGAGTGCATAACGGAGTGTGTCGCGTTAGTGTTCTTTGTCTACAAGTCCTCGCCAAATGTATCTACTCCACGACGGCAGTCTCACGGGAGGATGTCCAGAGGGAGTGAAAAGAGTGAGGTGTGTTGGCCCAACCGTGTGCCAGATCAGTATGAGTTCTGTCTCAAGAAGCCTGGTTGCAAGGAGAACATTCACTGCGCTACATACATCTCCATGTTACTCATTCTTGAAAAGTACTTGGTCTTGATGAGGGTAGAGGACTTTTATGTGGCAGCACACTGAAGCACGTGGGAGGTGTTAAGTCATCAATTTGACGCACAGGCGACATTCTCTCTCTCTCTCTCTCTCTCTCTCTCTCTCTCTCTCTCTCTCTCTCTCTCTCTCTCTCTCTCTCTCTCTCGGCAGCGTTCCCCCAGCCACCCTGCACATCACATCTGAGGGCCGCTGGGTCACTTGTGGGTCTCGGCATCACAGTGGCGCGGTGATCAGGCTGTGTAATGGTGGGTCACAGTTATTACCTCTGCAGGACAATTGATATGGTTATTTGTATTCATGATCTCACAGCTTTTCAGTCTCAATTTTCTGGCTTTATATTATCTTCATCGTACATTATTAGTTTGGATTCATATGTCAGATGTGTAAGGCTCAGATTTCATACTTATCTGCACGTACTTTCATTTGGTTGAGAAAATACCTTTATTAATATTTTCATAACATATAAACTGCAGATTCTCATATCTGATTACCCAATGACTGACCACCAGGAGGAGGAGGAGGCAGTAGACACCTGCCGAAACGATAATTACTCCCAGTGAGGTCTAAAGCACTGTTCAGGGGGTGCTGTGAACTTATCATTAAACCCAGCTGTGACCTCACTGAACGTTTCCCTTTGTGTCTCACAACACAAGGGGGTAGTCACAGCCTGCCCTCTAAAGACAACTTTCTTCCTCCACACAAAACTACAGGCACCTAATAACACACACATCCTTCACTCAAAAAAATCATGGCGACTCCTACACCAGCCTCGGAGTCCCCATCTGGGGAGGGGACTCTAGAGTGAGCTCCTTCTAGCACTACAGCAGGTGAAGGAAACTCAGGAGGTGTTGTTTGTAGGTCCTTAATCCGTAAAGCAGCACAGGAGAGGAGAAATACAAGGGTGGTATAGTCCTGCGTCTAACTGAAGTACAGGTCTCGCTGCTACTGCTGAAGTATCCTACTCACTGCGCCATCTAGAGTGAGCTCCTTCTAGCACTACAGCAGGTGAAGGAAACTCAGGAGGTGTTGTTTGTAGGTCCTTAATCCGTAAAGCAGCACAGGAGAGGAGAAATACAAGGGTGGTATAGTCCTGCGTCTAACTGAAGTACAGGTCTCGCTGCTACTGCTGAAGTCGGCGGCGTGTCCTGAGGGGAACACGGCTGAGTTGCCACATACTAATAAGTACCCTACTCTAGCTAACATTAGTAGGTATACCCGTACATAATATCAAACATATACAGGGACCATAAATGTCCCCAGGTCGGACTGCCTTTCCGTCGACGACCCTAAGTGTCTTGACACCCCCCTCAACTTTTTCTTCATTAACTTCTGCAACATTCGCGGTCTAAGATCTAATTTTCAATCTGTAGAACACCACCTCTCCTCTTCTAAACCTCATCTTCTTTTCCTCACTGAAACTCAGGTGTCTGAGGCAACTGACAGTAGCCCCTTTTCTGTTCCCTCCCACTTTCTCTATCCTCATTTTCAATCCAAAGCTGGATGCTGCGTTTATGTGCGCAATGACTTAACCTGCTCTCCTGCCCACGCTCTTGAATCTTCTGAGTTTTCCACCATCTGGCTACGACTACAGAGTCATTCTCATACTAAATTTATCTGTGCTGTATACCTCTCTCCTAACTCCTCTGACTATAAGAAATTCTTTGACTACTTAACTTCCAAAGTGGAGCACATTCTGACCCTCTTCCCTTTTGCAGAGATCTCCATTCTTGGAGACTTCAATGTTCACCACCAGCTTTGGCTTTCCTCTCCCTTCACTGACCATCCTGGTGAACTAGCCTACAACTTTGCTATCCTCCATGACCTAGAGCAATTGGTGCAACACCCTACTCGTATTCCTGACCGTCTTGGAGATACGCCCAACATTCTTGACCTCTTCCTGACCTCTAATCCTTCTGCTTATGCTGTCACCCTTTCTTCTCCGTTGGGCTCCTCCGATCACAATCTCATATCTTTATCTTGTCCTATCACTCCAATCCCTCCTCAGGATCCCCCTAAGCGAAGGTGCCTCTGGCGTTTTGCCTCTGCTAGTTGGGGGGACCTGAGGAGGTATTTTGCTGATTTTCCTTGGAATGACTACTGCTTCCGTGTCAGAGACCCGTCTGTGTGTGCTGAGCGCATAACAGAGGTGATAGTGTCTGGCATGGAGGCGTACATTCCTCACTCTTTTTCTCGTCCTAAACCTTCTAAACCTTGGTTTAACACAGTTTCTTCTCGTGCTATACATGATAGAGAGGTGGCCCACAAAAGGTACTTAAGCTTTCCTTCACCAGAATCTCATGCACTTTATATTTCTGCCCGGAACCATGCCAAGTCTGTTCTCCAACTAGCCAAAAATATCTCCAATAACTTTGCTTCTTCTTCTTTCCCTCCTCTACTTCAACCAGATGGCACCACTGCTATCACATCTATTTCTAAAGCTGAACTCTTTGCTCAAACCTTTGCTAGAAACTCTACCTTGGACGATTCTGGGCTTGTTCCTCCCTCTCCTCCACCCTCTCACTATTTCATGCCACGTATTAAAATTCTTCGTAATGATGTTTTCCATGCCCTCGCTGGCCTAAACCCTCGGAAGGCTTATGGACCTGATGGGGTCCCTCCTATTGTTCTCCGAAACTGTGCCTCCGTGCTTGCACCTTGCCTATTCAAACTCTTTCAGCTCTGTCTGTCAACATCTACCTTTCCTTCTTACTGGAAGTTTGCCTACATTCAACCTGTTCCTAAAAAGGGTGACCGCTCTAATCCCTCAAACTACCGTCCTATTGCTTTAATTTCCTGCTTATCTAAAGTTTTTGAATCTATCCTCAACAGGAAGATTCTTAAACATCTATCACTTCACAACCTTCTATCTGATCGCCAGTATGGGTTCCGTCAAGGCCGCTCTACTGGTGATCTTCTGGCTTTCCTTACTGAGTCTTGGTCATCCTCTTTTAGAGACTTTGGTGAAACTTTTGCTGTTGCCTTGGACATATCAAAAGCCTTTGATAGAGTCTGGCACAAAGCTTTGATTTCCAAACTACCCTCCTACGGTTTCTATCCTTCTCTCTGTAACTTCATCTCAAGTTTCCTTTCTGACCGTTCTATTGCTGCTGTGGTAGACGGTCACTGTTCTTCTCCTAAATCTATTAACAGTGGTATTCCTCAGGGTTCTGTCCTGTCACCCACTCTCTTCTTATTATTCATTAATGATCTTCTAAATCAAACTTCTTGTCCTATCCACTCCTATGCTGATGATACCACCCTGCACTTTTCCACGTCTTTTCATAGACGTCCAACCCTTCAGGAGGTAAACATATCACGCAGGGAAGCCACAGAACGCCTGACTTCTGATCTTTCTAAAATTTCTGATTGGGGCAGAGCAAACTTGGTATTGTTCAATGCCTCAAAAACTCAATTCCTCCATCTATCAACTCGACACAATCTTCCAGACAACTATCCCCTCTTCTTCAATGACACTCAACTGTCCCCCTCCTCTACACTGAACATCCTCGGTCTGTCCTTTACTTATAATCTGAACTGGAAACTTCACATCTCATCTCTAGCTAAAACAGCTTCTATGAAGTTAGGTGTTCTGAGACGTCTCCGCCAGTTTCTCTCACCCCCCCAGCTGCTAACTCTGTACAAGGGCCTTATCCGTCCATGTATGGAGTATGCTTCACATGTCTGGGGGGTTTCCACTCATACTGCTCTTCTAGACAGGGTGGAATCAAAAGCTTTTCGTCTCATCAACTCCTCTCCTCTAACTGACTGTCTTCAGCCCCTCTCTCACCGCCGCAATGTTGCATATCTAGCTGTCTTCTACCGCTATTTTCATGCCAACTGCTCTTCTGATCTTGCTAACTGCATGCCTCCCCTCCTTCCGCGGCCTCGCTGCACAAGACTTTCTTCTTTCTCTCACCCCTATTCTGTCCACCTCTCTAACGCAAGAGTTAACCAGTATTCTCAATCATTCATCCCTTTCTCTGGTAAACTCTGGAACTCCTTGCCTGCTTCTGTATTTCCACCTTCCTATGACTTGAATTCCTTCAAGAGGGAGGTTTCAAGACACTTATCCACCAATTTTTGACCACTGCTTTGACCCTTTTAAGGGACTGGCATTTC
>NC_087161.1:8907500-8912500 GCF_035594125.1 Scylla paramamosain
TTTTTTTTTTATAATATATGTTCTTTATATGTTTGTATACGTAAGGGAAAAGCTGTATTTGAGGTGGAATGTGTGGAGGTGAGGGGACGATATGTGTTTGGCTTTCGTATCTGAATCAGCAGAATTTTAGAGCGCCAGAGGCCCTGAGGGGATTGAGAGATCCAGCGTTCTTAGGGAATAAATTCGGGTGTGGTGTGGTGATGGAGTGTTTGTATGGAGGTATTAGTGATGTGGTGGTATAACCCTGATATCCAAGATCAGGTTGGTGAATCTTTTGTGGTATCAAGAGCTCTTGTCGGCTGAAATTTGGTTGGTGAGTTGTGTTGGTGACAACGCTGAGGGGCAGCATGGGGGCAGAAAGGCGGCCATTTTGTGGTTTGGGTTGTGGTGTTAATGGTGTCTTTCGGGGTTGTGTTATGGTGTTATAGGTGAACTACGGTGATGGTAGTGATGACTTGTGAGGTTTGAGGATGTAAAATACGGGACGCGGTGACGGCGTCTGGGGAAATTCCCACAGCTGGAGAAAATATTTCAGCGGCCCATGAAGGAGCAAAAAGGACGCTTCAGGGCTTGTTCCTCCCTCTCCTCCACCCTCTGACTATTTCATGATACTCATTAAAATTCTTCGCAATGATGTTTTCCATGCCGTCGCTGGCATACACCCACGGAAGGCTCATGGAACTGAGGGGGTCCCTCCTTTTGTTCTCCGAAACTGCGCCTCCGTGCTTGCACCTTGCCTAGTCAAACTCTTTCAACTGTCTTTCAACACCTAGCTTTCCTTTTTGTGGGAAGTTCGCCTACATTATGCCTGTTCCTAAATAGGGTGACCGTTCTAATCCCTCAGACTACCGTCGTATTGCTTTAATTTCCTGTTTTTTTTTTTTTTTTTTAATATATCCTCAACAGGAAGTTTCTTAAACATCTATTACTTTACAGCCTTCTATCTGATCGCCAGTATGGGTTCCGTCAAGGCCTCTCTACTGGTGATCTTTTGGCTTTCCTTACTGAGTCTTAGTCATCCTCTTTTTTGAGATTTTTGGTGAAACTTTTCCTGTTGCCTTTGACATATCAAAAGCTTTTGATAGAGTCTGGCACAAAGCTTTGATTTCCAAACTATCCTCTTAAGTGGTAGATTTGGGGACAAGTTCACAGGTGACGCACCTGTCATATGCCCAAATTTCTATGACATTTTGAGTACACCAACTAATGTAGTGACAAATGTTTCTATATTAGTGATCTTTTCAAAATACAACATTCTTAAGTGACACCTTTGGCGACATGCTGATTTCTGAAGGGCATATAAGTGACGCCAGATTGATATTTTACCAGCAGTCCCTTTAGATCTTTTCCTAAAATACTATTTTTCCTTTATTTCAGATTCAGCCAGCAATAGGTAATTAACTAAAGACAAAAATGCCAAAGCAATGTATCCTGTATATCGGTGGAAAGCCATTAAAGAAGAGGGAGCGACTCGAAGTGAGGGCATTTACGGAAATGAACCGGGATGCCGTTCAAAATGCTGCTGAAAACAGGAACATGAAACGTTTTAGCTTCGAAATAACATGGAGTGGTGCAGAATTTGCCAGAACAACCAAGTGAAAGTGATGGCTTCTATCTTCTTTGTTATCAGAAATTTACAGCTATTACAGCAGAAACAAGCAATGCAGAAGCCACCCCTTAGATTGTTCGACACCTACGTTCAGCAGACACAGCCAGACATGAACTTCCGTCCATATCTGGAATATTCCCACGTGTATGTCTCATCTTTGGGTTGAAGATAAAAGAGAAGATAAACATTACCGAACTGTTGGGATCTTGTGAAACATTAGAAGCAGCAGAAAGCATACAAAATGCTGCAAGGAAAATTAGGGATAACTTATGGACTTGGTGGCCAAGGAAGCAAATTACCATTATTTATGCAAAAGTGCATTCTTGTTAAAAGCAAAATGGTTATCTTCAGAATCTTCTTTTATGCACTTCACAGAAGAATCAAAACTGCCTAGCAGGTCTATTTCTGTCAAGAAATTACATGCCCCTGTTGAAAATTTTACCATAAACAGGCAGCTCCCAGAACTACTTACATCACTGTATGATCGCTACCAGGACTTTAGTCTGTTCTGTGAAACACCCATGGAAAAGTCCAGTCTCATGCGCAGTTTGAGTAACACATTCACAGACTCAAAACCTAAACTCCAAAAGCTAGAAAACTGAACACTATAGTATATACTCCTGATACAACTGATGATGCTGTGCGTATTGCATATGACTATTCATCAGATAAAAGGTTCATAACCAAATCTGGTCTGCTTCTACACAGTCAGTTGCTTAGTGGACACACACACACACAGACACACACACACACACAAAAAGTCAATACTGAATGATCAGAGAGAGAGGGACACTTCCCTTCCAGGTAGCAAGAAATTACAACAGAGTACAAACATCCAGTCAAGATGCCCTATTCATTGTCCAGAGTGGTAAAGCAAGGTCAGCCAAGCATTTATCTCTCAGAATGGCCATGAAATCAGCCACTATAAGTTAAAAGCTTGTTGAAATCTTAAATAGGTTAGGTTATTGCCTTAGTTACTATGCATTAGAAGAGCTTGAAACTACAATAGCAGAAGCCCTCCTTGCACAAGAGCGAGTGAGCCCAAAGCGCACAATTGTTGGGTTGCCATTGGGACTCGCCTTTGATAAATTTTGATGAGTTTGTGCAAACACCGTCTGGAGCTGATACATTGCATAATACCATGGGTATCTTATATCAAAAGAAACATTTATCACTAAATTGCTTGCAAAATATCATAGTAATCGAAATTTGTTCTTACTTCCGGTGGTGCCACCTAATTAATGCACTAAATGCGATACTTATGAGTTCCTGTTTTTGGGTTGCCATGCATATGACTACATTATCAGGACCCTAAACCTTTTGTACTCAAGATGTCAGATAACCTTCCGCTAGTTACCGGACTATAAAGGGATAGTTATTATTAATGGCTTTAACTTGGCCATGCAAGTAGATGAATTGATCATTACAACTTTCATACAAGGCGTGAACTTTATATAACTTTACTTGAGATTTTTTCAAATCAGTGAAGTGAACGTGGGTTCCAATTTTAATAATAGTAATCGTAGAATCCTTCCTACTAAGGTGTAGGCCTGCTGTAATTCATCAATATTAAGGTGCAGACTTGCTGAATTACAACAGGTCTGCACCTTTATATTGATGAATTACAACAGGTCTGCACCTTTATATTGATGAATTACAACAGGTCTGCACCTTTATATTGATGAATTACAACAGGTGTGCACCTTTATATTGATGAATTACAACAGGTCTGCACCTTTATATTGATGAATTACAACAGGTCTGCACCTTTATATTGATGAATTACAATGGGTCTGCACTTCTAAACTGATGAATTACAGCAGGCTTGCATCTTAACATTGATGAATTACAGCAAGTCTGCACCATAATATTGATGAATTACAGCAGGCCTACACCTTAGTATTGATGAATTATAGGAGGCCTGTACCTTAGTATTGAAAAACGCACAGTTACGCGCACGCAGCCACAACAAATGTTCATCAGTAAACCAAAAACGGAATCTGAGTGCGAAGACAAGAACAACTTTCCTGTTCACAAGCACGCACACCACAAGTATGTGCCCATCCGCGACCACACGAAGCCAGGGGTAGATAGAAACAACCGAGAGATCAAGCGACTAACGAAATATGCCGAGAAAACGTCGAAGAATATATACCAGAAGCGAGTAAATATAACCTATATGAATTCTACAGTTAAATAAAGAGTGAAAAAAAATAATAATTATAAACAACAAAATTTAAATGACAACAGTTTTAAATAGATTTTTTTTTTTGCATCTCTTTCTTATGTAAGAGTGCCACTGGCCAAAGGCAATAAGAAAAAAAAAAAAAAAAGAGGGGTGCCCCACTTAGAGTTCCAGTTCCTAAAGAGAAGCCAAACAAAAATAAAATAACGGGGGATAAGTGTCTTGAAATAACCCTCTTGTTCAAGTCATAGGAAGAAGGAAATACAGAAGAAGATAGGGAGTTACAGAGTCTACCAGAGAAAGGGATAAATGATTGAGAATATTGATCAACTCTTGCATCTGAGGAGTGGATAGAAGTGGTGAGAGAAAGTAGAAAATCTTGTGAAGCAAATCAGCGGGATGAGAGAAAAAAACAAAAAAAAACAAATGCATATAAATCCAACTTCTTAAGATCAGAAGTATATATATATATATATATATATATATATATATATATATATATATATATATATATAAATGGCTTACTGAAGCTATACTAAAGTGATACTCAACTCCTGAACTCTACAAAATTTTCCTTATAGTTTTGAATTCAAGTTCCACATAAGTAAATTGCTATCGATCGTATTAAAAAAGAAAGAAAAAAAATTGCAGCTTGTTAAGTTCAAATACACTGGAAATACTATGGTAATACATAAGTTTTTGAGTCACAGCCAGAATATTATCGACCAGCTGACCTCATATCAGCTGTCTGCATATTGATGGTAACCTTCATTCGAGACATTAAGGTGAAGTTGTTTTTAGATAACAAGTGAATAATTTAGATCATGGTTTGCGTAGTAAATGTTCGTGTCTAACTTACTTGATTACCATGTTTAGGCCACCTGGTCTTTCCCAGTCTCATTATTTTCCTATGTTCTAATAATCTTACAAATTTGAAAGGCTCGATGAAGACAGATCAGTACACATGTCTTATTTTCAAAAGCTATTCGATAAAGTAACCCATAAGCGACTGTTCATTGTAATACACTCACAGGGCATCTCTGGTAATATCACTAATTGTTAAGAGAACTGCCTCTCCAACCGGCAAGAGGCGTTCCGAAACTGTTTCATAACACAGATTTCACATAAAACGTGTCGCATCACAAGATTCGGTGCTTGGTTCAGTTCTACTATTGATAATGTTCATTTGTTCACTTCAAAAATATT
>NC_087161.1:8915000-8930000 GCF_035594125.1 Scylla paramamosain
ACACACACACACACACACACGAGAGCATCAAGGCGGAGAGAGAGAGAGAGAGAGAGAGAGAGAGAGAGAGAGAGAGAGAGAGAGAGAGAGAGAGAGAGAGAGAGAGAGAGAGAGAGAGAGAGAGAGAGAGAGAGAGATTGATTCAGTAGTATTGACATCTCTCAGTGTTCTTTACTGAAAAACTGGTCAACATTTTAAGGAAAACCAGCCATAAGAACAGTGGGGACTTATCTATTTATTTATTTATTTTTCTGTAAGAGGGACACTGACCAAAGTAACAAAACGACCGAAAAAATTCAAAGGGATCCACTAGGTGCCAATCCCTAAAGAAAGGCCAAAACAGATAATCCAAAACTGGAGGATAAGTGTCTTGAAACCTGCCTCCTGAAAGAGTTTAAGTCAAAAGGAAGGAGGAAATAAAGAAGCAGATAAGGAGTCACAGAGTTTACCAGGAAAAGGATGAATTTTATCTATTTATTTATTTATTTATTTATTTATTTGTTTTATATAGAAGGGACACCGGCCAAGGGCAACAAAAATCTAATTAAAAGAAAAACCCGTCTGGGATGCCGGTCCCGAATAGAGTCCGAAGTGGTGGTCAAAAATTGAAGGATAAGTGTCGTGAAACCTCCCTCTTTAAGGAGTTCAAGTCATAGGAAGGTGGAAATACAGAAGCAGGAAGGGAATTCCAGAGTTTACCAGAGAAGGGGATGAATGATTGGGAATACTGGTTAACTCTTGCATTAGAGAGGTGGACAAAATAGGAGTGAGAGAAAGAAGAAAGTCTTGTGCAACGAGGCCGCGGGAGGAGGGGAGGCATGCAGTTAGTAAGATCAGAAGAGCAATTAGCATGAAAATAGCGGTAGAAGGTAGCAAGAGATAAAACATTCCAGCAATGAGGAAGAGGCTGAAGACAGTCAATTAGAGAAGAGTTGATGAGACGAAAAGCTTTTAATTTCACCCTGTCTAAAAGAGCGGTATGAGTGAACCCCTCCCCCTAGACATGTGAAGCATACTGCATACATGGACGGATAAGGACATTGTACAGAGTTAGCAGCTGGGGGGGGGGGAGGGTGAGAAAAAAACTAGCGGAGACGTCTCAGAACACCTAACTTCATAGAAACTATTTTAGCTAGAGATGAGATGTGAAATTTCCAGTTTAGATTATAAGAATAATAGAGAATACTGTTTAACTCTTGTATTAGAAAGGTGAACAGAAAAAGCGTGAGAGAAAGTAAAAAGTCATGTGCAGCGAGGCCGAAGAATATTGACTATAAACTCTCCTATGGATTAGTTCATTGTTGTGGTGGAGAGGCTAGCGTATTTCAGATCTAAAGTAGACATAAGCAATCATACTAGGCAGGTTCTTTGAGATGGAACCAAGTGTGATCCCCGTCAGGTTGCTCTAATATAGCCTGAGGCGGTCTCTAAGACACGATCCCGCATCTCTTAAGGCTCCCTTTTCCCACCATTTTTCGAGACTTGCTCTAGAAGATGGGGGTGATAAGGATCTGGACTCAGTCAGGACATCCTTGCAACTTTGATTCCAACAATATATAGTTGGTGAGGGTAGTCATTATGTGTTGTTTAGATAATTACAAGATGTTAAATAAGACAACATAGGTCAAAATAAGGTCAGAAAAATTCTTGGATTTAAAGAGTTTAAAGCGAAGTGAGACAATTAGCAATCAATTAAAGTTTAGTATATTTATATGTAAGAAAACAAACCAGAAACATATTAACAAATATGACAGCGAACGAGAGAAACAACCTTGGTAGTCATGCAGCACGTAAATAACATAAAACCTTTTTTAAAAAAATGGTCATGAACATGGATGAGGGGAACGGGTGGTAGCAAGATTACAGACCTGTCCCACAGATCCAGGAAGGTCGCTCATTTCCTCTTGTTGCTTTTATCCTTCTACTTTCCTTACCTCTTTTCTATATTCCAACCTCTTCTCCTCCCTTACGTCCTCTCTTCGTCCCTTGCTCCCTGGGATCTCAATTTACATAAGTAAGGCTTTCGGCCGAACAGCAGTTTAGGTCAAATATAATTCCCTTGCCTGCGATCTACATAATGTGGACGAAGAACCCCCCCCCCCACACACACACACACAAACAGACACTCACAGACACTAGAGTGAGTATATTATGCATAAATAGGTACTGCCACTGATATATATATATATATATATATATATATATATATATATATATATATATATATATATATATATATATATATATATATATATATATATATATATATCCTGGATCTTGCAATGAAATCGTATTATCTCAATTGATTTTAGTTACGTTGACCTTTATCTGTAATCAACACTCAACTGTACGAGTATTTTGCGAGATGAACAAACTGCAGGGAAATTAAAGGTATACATTGTGAAAGCACAGAATAACGCCCAAAAAGTTACAACTATTAGTAAAAGGAAGGTATCCCAACGAAAGCGACGATAAGGGTTTGTTGTTGTGAATCAAGCACGAAATGGCACCACGTGGTGTACGGAATTCATACTGTTTGTTATCATTATTATGTTCGTTAATATGAGAGCAAGTTCTCAATATACTCAGGGCTCAGGGCTAAGTAGCTTAATGCCGAAATATCACTGGTGTTCTGTTTGTCTGTGCGAGGATTTTTATTTTTTTTCTCTACTTTATGAGGAAGAGGTAGTAGGTATGAGGAAGAGGCAGCAAGCACCTGTCAAAACGATAATTACTCCCAGTGAAGTCTAATAGCACTGGATCAGAGAATGCTGTGAACTTATCATTAAACCCAGCTGTGACCTCACTGAATGTTTCCCTTTGTGTCTCACAACACATGGGGGCAGTCACAGCCTGCCCTCTAAAGACAACTCTCTTGCGTCTGTCATGTTATTGGCAGAGTTTACCCTGAAAAGGAACACGTTTTCTTAATGTCCCCCGTTTTCCGTTTTCCTTCTAAACATATCTTTATTCTTAGTTATAAGTTAGTATAAGGCTTATTTACTCTTTTTATATCATGAAGTACTATTTTTTTTTTATAATATATGTTCTTTATATGTTTGTATACGTAAGGGAAAAGCTGTATTTGAGGTGGAATGTGTGGAGGTGAGGGGACGATATGTGTTTGGCTTTCGTATCTGAATCAGCAGAATTTTAGAGCGCCAGAGGCCCTGAGGGGATTGAGAGATCCAGCGTTCTTAGGGAATAAATTCGGGTGTGGTGTGGTGATGGAGTGTTTGTATGGAGGTATTAGTGATGTGGTGGTATAACCCTGATATCCAAGATCAGGTTGGTGAATCTTTTGTGGTATCAAGAGCTCTTGTCGGCTGAAATTTGGTTGGTGAGTTGTGTTGGTGACAACGCTGAGGGGCAGCATGGGGGCAGAAAGGCGGCCATTTTGTGGTTTGGGTTGTGGTGTTAATGGTGTCTTTCGGGGTTGTGTTATGGTGTTATAGGTGAACTACGGTGATGGTAGTGATGACTTGTGAGGTTTGAGGATGTAAAATACGGGAATTGCTATTTAGTGACGCGGTGACAGCGTCTGGGGAAATTCCCACAGCTGGAGAAAATATTTCAGCGGCCCATGAAGGAGCAAAAAGGACGCTTCAGGGCTTGTTCCTCCCTCTCCTCCACCCTCTGACTATTTCATGATACTCATTAAAATTCTTCGCAATGATGTTTTCCATGCCGTCGCTGGCATACACCCACGGAAGGCTCATGGAACTGAGGGGGTCCCTCCTTTTGTTCTCCGAAACTGCGCCTCCGTGCTTGCACCTTGCCTAGTCAAACTCTTTCAACTGTCTTTCAACACCTAGCTTTCCTTTTTGTGGGAAGTTCGCCTACATTATGCCTGTTCCTAAATAGGGTGACCGTTCTAATCCCTCAGACTACCGTCGTATTGCTTTAATTTCCTGTTTTTTTTTTTTTTTTAATATATCCTCAACAGGAAGTTTCTTAAACATCTATTACTTTACAGCCTTCTATCTGATCGCCAGTATGGGTTCCGTCAAGGCCTCTCTACTGGTGATCTTTTGGCTTTCCTTACTGAGTCTTAGTCATCCTCTTTTTTGAGATTTTTGGTGAAACTTTTCCTGTTGCCTTTGACATATCAAAAGCTTTTGATAGAGTCTGGCACAAAGCTTTGATTTCCAAACTATCCTCTTAAGTGGTAGATTTGGGGACAAGTTCACAGGTGACGCACCTGTCATATGCCCAAATTTCTATGACATTTTGAGTACACCAACTAATGTAGTGACAAATGTTTCTATATTAGTGATCTTTTCAAAATACAACATTCTTAAGTGACACCTTTGGCGACATGCTGATTTCTGAAGGGCATATAAGTGACGCCAGATTGATATTTTACCAGCAGTCCCTTTAGATCTTTTCCTAAAATACTATTTTTCCTTTATTTCAGATTCAGCCAGCAATAGGTAATTAACTAAAGACAAAAATGCCAAAGCAATGTATCCTGTATATCGGTGGAAAGCCATTAAAGAAGAGGGAGCGACTCGAAGTGAGGGCATTTACGGAAATGAACCGGGATGCCGTTCAAAATGCTGCTGAAAACAGGAACATGAAACGTTTTAGCTTCGAAATAACATGGAGTGGTGCAGAATTTGCCAGAACAACCAAGTGAAAGTGATGGCTTCTATCTTCTTTGTTATCTGAAATTTACGGCTATTACAGCAGAAATAAGCAATGCAGAAGCCACCCCTTAGATTGTTCGACACCTACGTTCAGCAGACACAGCCAGACATGAACTTCCGTCCATATCTGGAATATTCCCACGTGTATGTCTCATCTTTGGGTTGAAGATAAAAGAGAAGATAAACATTACCGAACTGTTGGGATCTTGTGAAACATTAGAAGCAGCAGAAAGCATACAAAATGCTGCAAGGAAAATTAGGGATAACTTATGGACTTGGTGGCCAAGGAAGCAAATTACCATTATTTATGCAAAAGTGCATTCTTGTTAAAAGCAAAATGGTTATCTTCAGAATCTTCTTTTATGCACTTCACAGAAGAATCAAAACTGCCTAGCAGGTCTATTTCTGTCAAGAAATTACATGCCCCTGTTGAAAATTTTACCATAAACAGGCAGCTCCCAGAACTACTTACATCACTGTATGATCGCTACCAGGACTTTAGTCTGTTCTGTGAAACACCCATGGAAAAGTCCAGTCTCATGCGCAGTTTGAGTAACACATTCACAGACTCAAAACCTAAACTCCAAAAGCTAGAAAACTGAACACTATAGTATATACTCCTGATACAACTGATGATGCTGTGCGTATTGCATATGACTATTCATCAGATAAAAGGTTCATAACCAAATCTGGTCTGCTTCTACACAGTCAGTTGCTTAGTGGACACACACACACACAGACACACACACACACACAAAAAGTCAATACTGAATGATCAGAGAGAGAGGGACACTTCCCTTCCAGGTAGCAAGAAATTACAACAGAGTACAAACATCCAGTCAAGATGCCCTATTCATTGTCCAGAGTGGTAAAGCAAGGTCAGCCAAGCATTTATCTCTCAGAATGGCCATGAAATCAGCCACTATAAGTTAAAAGCTTGTTGAAATCTTAAATAGGTTAGGTTATTGCCTTAGTTACTATGCATTAGAAGAGCTTGAAACTACAATAGCAGAAGCCCTCCTTGCACAAGAGCGAGTGAGCCCAAAGCGCACAATTGTTGGGTTGCCATTGGGACTCGCCTTTGATAAATTTTGATGAGTTTGTGCAAACACCGTCTGGAGCTGATACATTGCATAATACCATGGGTATCTTATATCAAAAGAAACATTTATCACTAAATTGCTTGCAAAATATCATAGTAATCGAAATTTGTTCTTACTTCCGGTGGTGCCACCTAATTAATGCACTAAATGCGATACTTATGAGTTCCTGTTTTTGGGTTGCCATGCATATGACTACATTATCAGGACCCTAAACCTTTTGTACTCAAGATGTCAGATAACCTTCCGCTAGTTACCGGACTATAAAGGGATAGTTATTATTAATGGCTTTAACTTGGCCATGCAAGTAGATGAATTGATCATTACAACTTTCATACAAGGCGTGAACTTTATATAACTTTACTTGAGATTTTTTCAAATCAGTGAAGTGAACGTGGGTTCCAATTTTAATAATAGTAATCGTAGAATCCTTCCTACTAAGGTGTAGGCCTGCTGTAATTCATCAATATTAAGGTGCAGACTTGCTGAATTACAACAGGTCTGCACCTTTATATTGATGAATTACAACAGGTCTGCACCTTTATATTGATGAATTACAACAGGTCTGCACCTTTATATTGATGAATTACAACAGGTGTGCACCTTTATATTGATGAATTACAACAGGTCTGCACCTTTATATTGATGAATTACAACAGGTCTGCACCTTTATATTGATGAATTACAATGGGTCTGCACTTCTAAACTGATGAATTACAGCAGGCTTGCATCTTAACATTGATGAATTACAGCAAGTCTGCACCTTAATATTGATGAATTACAGCAGGCCTACACCTTAGTATTGATGAATTATAGGAGGCCTGCACCTTAGTATTGAAAAACGCACAGTTACGCGCACGCAGCCACAACAAATGTTCATCAGTAAACCAAAAACGGAATCTGAGTGCGAAGACAAGAACAACTTTCCTGTTCACAAGCACGCACACCACAAGTATGTGCCCATCCGCGACCACACGAAGCCAGGGGTAGATAGAAACAACCGAGAGATCAAGCGACTAACGAAATATGCCGAGAAAACGTCGAAGAATATATACCAGAAGCGAGTAAATATAACCTATATGAATTCTACAGTTAAATAAAGAGTGAAAAAAAATAATAATTATAAACAACAAAATCAAAATGACAACAGTTTTAAATAGATTTTTTTTTTTTTGCATCTCTTTCTTATGTAAGAGTGCCACTGGCCAAAGGCAATAAGAAAAAAAAAAAAAAGAGGGGTGCCCCACTTAGAGTTCCAGTTCCTAAAGAGAAGCCAAACAAAAATAAAATAACGGGGGATAAGTGTCTTGAAATAACCCTCTTGTTCAAGTCATAGGAAGAAGGAAATACAGAAGAAGATAGGGAGTTACAGAGTCTACCAGAGAAAGGGATAAATGATTGAGAATATTGATCAACTCTTGCATTTGAGGAGTGGATAGAAGTGGTGAGAGAAAGTAGAAAATCTTGTGAAGCAAATCAGCGGGATGAGAGAAAAAAACAAAAAAAACAAATGCATATAAATCCAACTTCTTAAGATCAGAAGTATATATATATATATATATATATACGAGTATATATATATATATATATATATATATATATATATATATATATATATATATATATATATATATATATATAAATGGCTTACTGAAGCTATACTAAAGTGATACTCAACTCCTGAACTCTACAAAATTTTCCTTATAGTTTTGAATTCAAGTTCCACATAAGTAAATTGCTATTGATCGTATTAAAAAAGAAAGAAAAAAAATTGCAGCTTGTTAAGTTCAAATACACTGGAAATACTATGGTAATACATAAGTTTTTGAGTCACAGCCAGAATATTATCGACCAGCTGACCTCATATCAGCTGTCTGCATATTGATGGTAACCTTCATTCGAGACATTAAGGTGAAGTTGTTTTTAGATAACAAGTGAATAATTTAGATCATGGTTTGCGTAGTAAATGTTCGTGTCTAACTTACTTGATTACCATGTTTAGGCCACCTGGTCTTTCCCAGTCTCATTATTTTCCTATGTTCTAATAATCTTACAAATTTGAAAGGCTCGATGAAGACAGATCAGTACACATGTCTTATTTTCAAAAGCTATTCGATAAAGTAACCCATAAGCGACTGTTCATTGTAATACACTCACAGGGCATCTCTGGTAATATCACTAATTGTTAAGAGAACTGCCTCTCCAACCGGCAAGAGGCGTTCCGAAACTGTTTCATAACACAGATTTCACATAAAACGTGTCGCATCACAAGATTCGGTGCTTGGTTCAGTTCTACTATTGATAATGTTCATTTGTTCACTTCAAAAATATTAAGATTTGGAGATGACACGAAAATTGTCAGTAAACTAACTACAATGAATACAAAGAGATGCAGTCAAATGACCAGTAAAATTTAACGATGATAAACTCAAAATACCAGACACAGGAAACAACATTCATCGCGTTCAATGCCTAATAATAATAATAACCAGGTAATAGGTGGTTTAAGGTGCGAAGCAATATGAAGGACCTTCCCCCAGCGGCTGGGAGGGTGGTGTTCTGATTTTTAGTTCTCTTTAAAGCCTAATTTGGTTAGAGAGGTTGGATTATGTTGGTTATGTTGATAAATAAAAAAAATAAATAAATAAAATAAAAGCCTACAAAAAGAATTGTACAATGAAAATATATAACTTTTTTTTTCAGAAAAGCAAAAAAGAGTTCCATATAATGGAGGCTGTTCTAATGCACTTCTCTTCAATAAACTTTTATCACAAATTTAAATAGAATTAATTCATGAAAGCTGAGGTATTGTGAGATGAATTTTGCCTGTCAATCTTTCATTCCCAGCCTACCCATAAATGCATCTCTCTCTCTCTCTCTCTCTCTCTCTCTCTCTCTCTCTCTCTCTCTCTCTCTCTCTCTTCAATTCTGGAAGGCTCCCGTTGTGTCACTGCTGCCCCGTGCCCCCTACCCTCCTCTACCACCAACCAACGCGCCAAGAGTTGCGCCACCATAATAGTTGGGGAGGCCCGCTCACTGCGCATGTGCTAGCAATTTCGCCACGTGATTGGCCGCCACCTTCTCATCAGCTAACCCTAACCTAGCTAATCTAACCTAACCTAACCTTAACCTTAACCTAACTACCCTGTACCAAATTTCTGGATAAGGTCTTTTATTTATTAGAATACATTATAATGGCTGGGTTGGGTAAGGTTAGGTTAGTCAGGCTAGGTCTGGTTAGTTAGGTTAGGTTAATTAGATTAGGTTACGTTAGGTAAGCTGATGAGAAGGTGGCGGCCATTCACGCACATGCGCAAAGAGTGCGAGGACTTTCGTGCGTGTAGGCCCACCCGATGGTTGCGGCTAGTGACGGTTTTTTTTTTTTATGTAGAAGGGACACTGACCAAGGGCAACAAAAAAAAAAAGGGCAATAAAAAAAAAAAGCCCATTGAGATGCCAGTCCCAGAAAAGGGTCCAAAGCGGTAGTGAAAAATTTAATAAGTGTCTTGAAACCTCCCTCTTGAAGGAATTCGAGTCATAGGAAGGTGGACATACAGAAGCAGGCAGGGAGTTCCAGAGTTTACCAGAGAAAGGGATGAATGATTGAGAATACTGGTTAACTCTTACGTTAGAGAGGTGGACAGAATAAGGGTGAGAGAAAGAAGAAAGTCTTGTGCAGCGAGGCCGTGGGAGGAGGGGAGGCAGGCATGCATTTAGCAGGATCAGAAGAGCAGTTAGCATGAAAATGGACGGATAAGGCCCTTGTGCAGAGTTAGCAGCTCGGGGGATGAGAAAAAATGGCGGAGACGTCTCGGAATGCTTAGCTTCATAGAAGTTATTTTAGCTAGAGATGAGATGTGAAGTTTCCACTTTAGATTATGAGAAGAGGATACACCGAGGTTGTTCAGTGTAGAAGAGGGGGACAGTTGAGTGTCATTGAAGAAGAGGGGATAGTTGTCTGGGAGGTTGTGTCGAGTTGATAGATGGAGGAATTGAGTTTTTGAGACACTGAACAATACCAAGTTTGCTCTGCTCCAATCAGAAATTTTAGAAGGATCAGAAGTAAGGCGTTCTTTGGCTTCCCTGCGTGAAATGTTTACTTTCTGAAGGGTTGAACGTCTATGAAAAGACGTGGAAAAGTGCAGGGCGGTATCATCAGCATAGGAGTGGATAGGACAAGAAGTTTGGTTTAGAAGATCATTGATGAATAATAAGAAGGGAGTGGGTAACAGGACAGAACCCTGAGGAGCATTACTGTTAACAGATTTAGTAGAACTGTGACCGTCTACCACAGCAGCAATAGAACGGTCAGAAAGGAAACGTGAGATGAAGTTACAGAGAGAAAGATAGAAGCCGTAGGAGGGTAGTTTGGAAATCAAAGCTTTGTGCCAGACTCTATTAAAAGTTTTTGATATATCAAAGGCAACAGCAAAAGTTTCACAAAAATCTCTAAAAGAGGATGACCAAAACCCAGTAAGGATAGCCAGATCACCAGTAGAGCGACCTTGACAGAACCCATACTGGCGATCAGATAGAAGTTTGTGAAGTGATAGATGTTTAAGAATCTTCCTGTTGAGGATAGATTAAAAAACTTTAGATAGGCAGGAAATTAAAACAATATGACGTTAGTTTGAGAGATTAGAACGGTCACCATTTTTAGGAACAGGCTGAATGTAGGCAAACTTCCAGCAAGAAGGAAAGATAGATGTTGACAGACAGAGCTGAAAGAGTTTGACTAGGCAAGGTGCAAGCACGGAGGCACAGTTTCCGAGAACAATAGGAGGGACCACATCAGGTTTAGGCCAGCAAGGGCATGGAAAACATCATTCAGAAGAATTTTAATAGGTGGCATGAAATACTCAGAGGGTGGAGGAGAGGGAGGAACAAGCTCAGAATCGTTCAAGGTAGAGTTTTTAGCAAAGGTTTGAGCGAAGACTTCAGCTTTAGAAATAGATGTGATAGCAGTGGTGCCATCTGGTTGAAATAAAGGAGGGAAAGAAGAAGCAAAGTTATTGGAGATATTTTTGGCTAGATGCCAGAAGTCACGAGGGGAGTTAGATCTTGAAAGATTTTGACACTTTCTGTTAATGAAGGAGTTTTTGATTAGTTGGAGAACAGACTTGGCATGGTTCCAGAGAGAAATATAAAGTGCATGAGATTCTGGTGATGGAAGGCTTAAGTACCTTTTGTGGGCCACCTCTCTATCGTATATAGCACGAGAACAAGCTGTGTTAAACCAAGGTTTGGAAAGTTTAGGTCGAGAAAAAGAGCGAGGAATGTACGCCTCCATGCCAGACACTATCACCTCTGTTATGCGCTCGCCACACAAACACGGGTCTCTGACACGGAAGCAGTAGTCATTCCAAGGAAAATCAGCAAAATACCTTCTCATGTCCCCCCAACTAGTAGAGGCAAAACGCCAGAGGCACCTTCTCTTAGGGGATCCTGAGGAGGGATTGGAGCGATAGGACAAGATATAGATATGAGATTGTGATCGGAGGAACCCAACAGAGAAAAGAGGGTGACAACATAAACAGAAGGATTAGAGGTCAGGAAAAGGTCAAGAATGTTGGGCGTATCTCCAAGACGGTCAGGAATACGAGTAGGGTGTTGCACCAATTGCTCTAGGTCGTGGAGAATAGCAAAGTTGAAGGCTAGTTTACCAGGATGGTCAGTGTAGGGAGAGAAAAACCAAAGCTGGTGGTGAACATTGAAGTCTCCAAGAATGGAGATCTCTGCAAAAGGGAAGAGTCAGAATGTGCTCCACTTTGGAGGTTAAGTAGTCAAAGAATTTTTTATAGTCAGATGAGTTAGGTGAGGTATGCAACACAAATAAATTTAGTTTGAGAGTGACTCTGTATTCGTAGCCAGATGGTGGAAAACTCGTAAGATTCAAGAGCTTGGGCACGAGAGCATGTTTAATCGCTGCGCACATAAACGCAACATCCAGCTTTGGATCGAAAATGAGGATAGAGAAAGTAGGAGGGAACAGAAAAGAGGCTGCTGTCAGTTGCCTCAGACACCTGAGTTTCAGTGAGGAAGAGGAGATGAGGTTTAGAAGAGGAAAGGTGGTGTTCTACAGAATGAAAATTAGATCTTAGACCGCGAATGTTGCAGAAGTTAATAAAGAAAAAGTTGAGGGAGGGTGTCAAGACACTTAGGCTCGTTGTCAGAAGGGTAGTCCAACCTGGGGACATTTGTAGTCCCCTCCTCAGTTGGGGACTCCAAAGCTGGTGTAGGAGTCGCCATAATAATTTTGAAATTTTGAGTGAAGGGTGTGTGTGTTATTAGGTGCTTGTAATTTTGTGTGGAAGAAGAGAGTTGTCTTTAGAGGGCAGGCTGTGACTGCCCCCTTGTGTTGTGAGACACAAAGGGAAACGTTTAGTGAGGTCACAGCTGGGTTTAATGATAAGTTCACAGCACCCCCTAATCCAATGCTTTAGACCTCATTGGGAGTAATTATCGTTTCGGCAGGTGCCTACTGCCTCCTCCTATAAATGACTCTGTGTTTTCAATATGTGGAACTTTATCTGCATTTTGATCACACTATCGTGTTTAAGAGAGTGTTTCCTACATAATGTAATATATATAAATAAATAAATAAATAAATAAATATATATATATATATATATATATATATATATATATATATATATATATATATATATATATATATATATATATATATATATATATATATATATATATATATATATATATATATATATATATATATATATACAGTAAAATCCCTCTCATCCGGCATTCGAGTATCCGGCAGCTTCAAGTATCCGGCACATTTTTCCCTGAGCCTTAAAATCAATAAAAAATCAATGTGTACTCATAAAATCGATTAAAATTCCCACGCGAGGCATACTTTGTCCCCTCGCCACCAGAGCGCACTGCTTCGCGCCACCCGCGGCTCGTGACTCAGTCCCGCGTGTGCACTGTTTATCGCCTGACGCCTTCATCATGCTTAAAGTTGTATAAAAGAGGAAGCGTGTTGTGCTTACACTTAAGCAGAAGGTAGACATTTGTCGACAATTAGAGAGAGGTGAAAGCAGACAGCAACTAATGGCGGAATATGGTGTGGGCTCATCAACTATTTATGACATTAAATCCCAAACGAAAAAGTTGCGGAATTACATGAAAGCCACCGACACCCTAAAAGGCAGCGGAAAATCGTCACACACTGCAGTATCATCATGGTGAAAAGATGGACAAAGTGTTATACGAGTGGTTCAGCTTGAAAAGATCAGAAGGAGTCACAATTACAGGCCCAATGCTACAACTGTGTGTTGGTGAGTGTGAGGTGGCAACGTGGGTGGCGACGCGCGGCACGGTGATCAACTGATCTTTGTTATGGTAAGATGCGTGAGTGTAGGGTGGTGATTGTGGACATAATTTCACTTCTATTCAAGTATATTCAAGTATCCGGCATGTCGGCGGTCCCGTTGATGCCGGATAAGAGGGATTTTGCTGTATATATATATATATATATATATATATATATATATATATATATATATATATATATATATATATATATATATATATATATATATATATATATATATATATATATATATATATATATATATATATTTCAGGATTCAATTATTAAATGTTGAAAATAGCGAGCATAATTAAACATGTTATAAAGATTTTATAAGATTTTCACAGTTCAACTCGTCGTGATACCATTTTTTTTCTCAAGTTTTTACAATACATCTTGATTCTACAGTCACTGCTGAGTCTGATGGTGTTAACCATAACTGGTTATCCCGTATATGAAGTGAGTTATGGCATATAATTCACTATGTAACAAAATTTTACTTGTCTTGTCCTTGGCCCCAAAGCATTATTTTCCAGTTATTTCCATCTAGATAAAATAGAAAAAAAAAAGTTATTTTGATCCTAAAGCTTTACTTTTGTGGTTAGAACAATGAATTTACATTTTTGCCTTATTTCATTATAGTATGGTTTACTATTGATTTCATATCAGATAAAGATCTTCGCAAAATCTCAGTTGCTTATCTAATTGCTTTTAAAATATTGCAAATAAGTTAAAACAATGAAAAAAAGAGTATAAAGTGTTCTGAAGATTTTTAATTATGATAAGATCATTCTTGAACTGACCAGATCTAACAAGAAATTTCTCATATTTAGAAGAATTGGCTTACATTTCAGAAATCTTAAATCTCCTAGAATGTTCTACCAGACACTTTTAGAAGTTTCTAGAACATTTTAGAAAGTTCCATTCAGTGTAAACATTTCCAGAATATTCTATAACTATCTAGAATACAGTAGAAATATGTAGAGGTATCAAGAATTTTCTAGAACCTATAAGAATTTTCTAGAATGATTCAGAATATATTAGAGTAGGTTCAAGAATATTCTAGAAAGATTGAGAACATTCTGGAACACATTCTAGAAAGACTAAGAATATTCTTGAGTACTGCTTGACAATATAAAAATAGGGGCTTGCAGACCACCAATCAATTCTGCTTTGGCTGCCTAAGAAGACACGTCACAAGAGGTGAAATGGCATCAAGAGGCTGCAATGATTCTCCAGATGTATTCTGGTACATATTCCGTCAATTCATCAAGACAAGAGCAAAGAAGTTCTCTGTAACAACGTCTGGAAAAATGGTGAAATTTAACTATTTTGGGACAAAAAATCATTCTAAAAGCCACTAAAGCAATGTTTGACAGGAATAATGGACATTTTCCATTGTTTTGCAATGAAAAGAGTTGGAAAATAACACTTGCTTGTCAAAGACAAAAATCGTGTGACATAGTGATTCGCGAATTTTGTACTGATGAGGCGATAGTTGCGCGAGCTGCGAGATAGAAACCTTCCCCCAACAAGCGGATATGTCGAAATATGCAAATAATGGCAAAACGGTGGGTCTGATGAAGAAATGTCATAAAAAAAAAAAAAAAAAGATTCGCTGTCAAAACTTATCCATGAAGAGGTGTTTCCGAGACAGAAATCGGAATTTTTATATGCAATGGACACCAAAAGGTGCTCCTGGCCAAATCGGTGGTGGGTGGGTAGAGATGTGCGGTAACAAAATTAGAACTGGGGGAATAGTTATAAAAAAAATTGTTCTACTCTTAGTAAGGAAAAACATTTTAAAATCTTAATATCGATCAGTCAACGTCGCGCAAAGGTTATCAAAGTTGCTTATAAAATTATTGGCTTTATTTGGTGTACCCTCCAAAATGTATTAGAAAACTCTGCAATT
>NC_087161.1:8932500-9025000 GCF_035594125.1 Scylla paramamosain
ATATATATATATATATATATATATATATATATATATATATATATATATATATATATATATATATATATATATATATATATATATATATATATATATATATATATATATATATATATATATATATATATATATATATATATATATATATATATATATATATTAGTTGTTTCTTAGTGTGCCGTCATACTAAATAGTTTGAGAACCACTGCCATAAGAAAAAATCTTACAATTTGAAATATATTACAATGTGATACTGTGACTGCTAGATGGCGCCGGTTAACTTAGTAGACTAGGCCCAGGATTGTCAGGCCACGCCATGGGTATTTTTCTATTCACAGTTTTGTTTTTTCGTACTTAACAGCGTGTCACAACTCCCGACTTACGCAGGTACCTAATCACTGCTAGGTGAACAGGGGCTACACTGCCCAAAGATTTATGATATGACTCAGGATTCGAATCCGTGGCCTCCCGCTTGTGAATCAGGCGAGCTGACCACTGCGCTACCAAGCCGTGTGTGTGTGTGTGTGTTTGTGTGTGTGTGTGACTGGACATATGTATGTAAAGTGAGGGAAACACGTGAGAGAGAGAAAGAGAGAGAGAGAGAGAGAGAGAGAGAGAGAGAGAGAGAGAGAGAGAGAGAGAGAGAGAGAGAGAGAGAGAGAGAGAGAAATTGTTAATGTTTGTCTCCAGCCAATCCTAACACATTTTTCTTCCCTCTGCTGCTGCTTCCTTTTCTTCTGCCGCTGATTATAATAATAATAATAATAATAATAATAATAATAATGATAATAATAATAATAATAATAATAATAATAATAATAATGTCAGCATCATCATCACCAAGAACAACAACAACAACAACGATGACGAGGACGATGATGAGAGCAAATACAACTATTTCCCTCGTGTGCTCATCAGTAATTATAACGGACGGAATTAAAAGAGATAAAAGAAAAAAAGTCAATCAATCATCCCTTTTCCATTCGTAATTTCCACACTCAATATTGAAGCCTCACGTTTTAATCAGTAAGAATATTTATGAGCAAATACTGGATGGAAATTAATTGTGGCGTTGCGTTCACCTGTATGACGCCTCCGTGTGTGTGTGTGTGTGTGTGTGTGTGAAAGAGAGAGAGAGAGAGAGAGAGAGAGAGAGAGAGAGAGAGAGAGAGAGAGAGAGAGAGAGAGAGAGAGAGAGAATTATAGTTGCTCCGAGGAATGCCTGAATACAAAATACAGTCAACAAAAATGAAGAGCAGACATCGACGCAGCTGTTTTTCATCAGCTACATTTGTCTAATCCACAGTAATAAAAGAAGGATAGTAAACTCGAAAAATTCCCCCCTCATCACTGATCCCTCCATTCTGGCTAGGAGAAAAAAAAAATAAATAAATCAAACAGTATGGAAATATTATGGAGACAAGAACGATCACTCCTGATTGACTAAAACAAGCACTGTCATCCAGTATTCAATACCCTAACTGCACTTCAGGAAGAAAAGCATTCCGATAAACACGATTGAAATGTGCTGTGACAGCTCATAATATACTAGCATGGATTAGAAGCTGAGTATCTTCTTGAAAATTTTAACTTATTATTGTTTGTTCATTTATTTATTTATTTATTTCTATTTCGATGACATTGGAGGATACGAAATTTCGGACTTTAATGACACGATTCAAGGAAAAATGTTTTTTTTTATTTTTTTCGTTTGATGACATCACACCAATTTAAATCTTTGAGTTATCTTAATTGATCCATCGACTGCGAAGTACTATTTTACATTAGATCACCACACACCCTTCTTTTCGATGGGTTAAATATATCTAATTCTGTAAGAGGTTTTCTCCAATGGTGTATTTCTCATCACAAGGAAAACTTTCGCCATTCTATTCTGTACTCGATCTTTTTTTTATTTATTATGTTTTTTTTATGCTTTTTTTTTTCTCGTAAAACTGTTCATAGTACTCATCTCAGAAGATCAGTGTGTGTGTGTGTGTGTGTGTGTGTGTGTGTGTGTGTGTGTGTGTGTGTGTGAAATATAGTTTGTTTGCATTAGGAAACAAATAAACAAATATCCTGTTTTTAGAAATATCTCATGTAAACGTTGTTGTGTATGCGTATGTACTATACATACCTATTACCTAGTATTTATTTCATCACGGTGAATTTGGCGGGCTTTTTTTTTTTTTTTTTGCCTAGTAAGGAGACTGACTAACAAGCATAAAAAAAAAAAAAAATCCAGTTAATTGCCGCTGCCCAAAAAGTAAATAAAGTTAAAGGGTCGAAATCGAGCTGACCAATTTAGTTTTTAGCATGTTTGTCTGTCTCTTTGTCCCTGTATTTGTTTGTAAGCATTCTCCTTCCACACCTCCACGCCTCGCTCTCTACCCTTCCTCCACCACTTCTTTCCATAGTATATGTCTACTTCATTCCTTCCTCGATTATCGCTATTTCCTTACCTATTTATCTATCTATCTATCTAACTATCTATCTATCTATCTATCTATCTATCTATCTATCTATCTATCTATCTATCTATATATATATATATATATATATATATATATATATATATATATATATATATATATATATATATATATATATATATATATATATATCAGAATATAAGAAATAAGGGAAGTTGCAAGAAGCCACCAGGTTTACACGTGGCAGTCCCTGTATGAAATGTACTACCTATTTCCACCTATCATCCCCCATTCATAAATTTGTCTAATCTTCTCTTGAAGCTCCCTAATGTCTTAGCACTAACAACTTGATTACTGAGTCCGTTCCATTCATTTACCATTCTATTTGAGAACCTATTTCTTCCTATCTCTTTCTTAAACCTAATTTTTTCAAGCTTAAACCCATTATTTCTTGTTCTGTCCTGGTTGCTGATCCTAAGAATTTTGCTTATATACCCCTTGTTATAACCCTTATAACACTTAGAGACTTCAGTCAGGTCTCCCCTTAACCTACGTCTCTCTAAAGAATGTAACTTTAAGTTTCAATCTCGCTTCTTAAGGAATACTCCTCATCCCCTGTATCCTTTTAGTCATTCTCCTTTGTACGGATTTTAATATACCTATATCCTTCCTGTAATGTGGGGACAAGAACTGCACAGCGTAGTCTAGATGAGGTCTGACCAGCCCCAAATATAACTTTAATATTACTACTGGCCTTCTACTTTTAACATTCCTAAAAAAGAATCCTAGTATCCTATTTGCCCTGTTTCTGGCCTCTATGCATTGCTTTCCTAGACGGAGTTCAGAGTTAACTATAACTCCTAAATCTTTTTCGTACCCTGAACCTAGCAGTTTCGTTGTTTATTATGTACCTACTGTGTGACTTTCCTCTACCTACGCTAAGTACTTTGCATTTGTTGATATTAAACTGCATTTCCCATCTGTCCATCCATTCGTTCATCCCATCTAAATCTGCCTGCAAGGCGATGGCATCCGATTCTGATCTAATTAATCTACCTATATTTGTGTCATTCGCAAATTTACTAACATCACTACTAATTCCACTATCTAAGTCATTGATATATATATATATATATATATTAAAAACAACAATGGCCCTAATACTGATCCCTGTGGCACCCCACTAATTACATGACTCCATTCGGATTTAGAGCTGTTTATTACAACTCTCTGTCGCCTGTCGCTTAGCCATGACCTTATCCAGCCTAACAACACCTTCCCATCTATCCCGTGTGCTCTAACCTTTCTCAGGAGCCTCTGATGGGGTACCTTGTCAAACGCTTTACTAAAGTCCAGACATAAGACGTCATAATCATCACCATTATGTGCTGCCTCGTATACTTTACTGTAAAAACTTAACAAGTTAGTCAGGCAAGACTTCCCCTTCGTGAAGCCATTTATCAAGTTATGTTTGTCTAAATGTTCCCTAATGTTCCTCGCTATTATTGACTCCATTATTTTACCTACAACAGAAGTTAAGCTAAAAAGTTAGACGTTAAAATTTTATCTCCTTTCTTAAAAATGGGTACTACATTAGCCTGCCTCCACATTACTGGCACCTCACCTGACTCAAGTGATTTCCTAAAGACAGAAACTAACGGCTCACTAATAACCTCTTTCCATTCCTTATGTACTCTGGGATATATTTCATCTGTTCCTGGTGTCTTGAACTTTTTTAGCCTATCTATCTCCTGTTCCACTATCTCCTTAGTTATAGTAATATCTGTCAGCTTTTCAGTCTCATCTACTCTAAACATCTCTTCACTATTCGGCATATCCTACACGATTTCCTGGGTGAAGACAATTAAAAAATACTCATCCAGAATTTTGCTAATCTCCTCTCCAGAACTAACCAGCTCCCCATCTGTTGTCTTTAATGGACCTATAGTTTCCTTATTCTTCGTCTTATATACCTAATAAAATCCCTTTGGGTCCGTCTTCGCCTGGCTGGCTACCGTTAACTTATAATTGGTTTTAGCCTTCCTCGTTAACCTCCTGACTGTTCTAATTTATTATATTGTGGCCTTAAAATCTCTTCTCCTGTCTTTAATCTCTTATATATACTTCTCTTCCGCCCTATATAGTGTTTTAACCTAACAGTAATCCATTTAGGGTAATTTTCCTGTGATCTTATTGGTTTATACGGGATGTTTGCTAATTGTCCTGTATGTAATTTATTTACGAAATATTTATACAACTCATCTACATTTACTTCACCTAATCGTCTCATTTCGGCCCCTTCCATCCTCTCCACTCCCTCATCTACTCGCCTCGACCTCACCTCTTCCATCTCAGCATGACCTGACCCTCCAACATACTCACACATATCTTCCCCTCTCTCCTTCCTCCGACCTTTCCGAACACTTCTCTCTTCTTGCCCTACACCCTCACGCCTCACCTCACCTCTCTCATGCTGCCTTATCTCTCTCAGCTCTATACCGGACCTGACCTCACCCAGCGTCCATTGCCAGTCAACTCCTTGGAGGTACCTTTATAATCCCTCAAAATCTGCTCTCCTAAAGTCAGGTATTTTACTAGTGTTTTCTGTTTTTAAAAGTTTCCTCCCATTTTAATTTGTACCTAATTTCCCAATGGTCACTATTACCTAGTTGTCCTCCAACCTTTATCTGCATGACTGCTTCCTCCCTGTTAGTTAGAATTAAATCTAGAATATTGTTCCCCCTTGTGAGTTCTACGATTACCTGTTGAAAAAAAAAAAAGTTGAATTATCTTAGATTCCTCTGCTTTCCCTTTACCCACCATCAGGCTCCGATCGATATTTCTAACATTAAAATCTTCTACCACACATACCTGACTACCTGATGCTCCATTTATTTCCTGCCATAGTGAGGTGTTAATTTAATTTGTACTGTTCGGTGACCTGTATCCTAATCCCTAATCCCAATACTACTGACTGTGATACTTCCTTAATATCTATCCATATCGACTCTGTTTTGTTATCTGTTTTAATTTTACTGTTAATGCAACATTATAATGTGTCCCTAACTTATGTCGCGACGCCTCCTTCACTCTTGTTTTCCATGTCTTTATAGAACAGTGTATCTTTACCTCTGGACTGAATACTTTTCCTAACATCTAACCATGTTTCTGTTAAAGCAATGATATCAAGGTTCTCTACACACACAACTCCTCTAAGCAAGTCTATTTTATTCAAAATACTTCTACAATTTGTGTAGTAAACATTTAAGCTATTTCTCACCTTCTCTGAGCTACTTTTCTGGATTTAACCAATTTGTCCTTTATTTCGACCTCACAACCCCTTCCTCCTTCTTGTCTAACGAAAAAAGCGTTAGAGTGCAGTTACCTCCCGCTCGAGTGTTTCGCCCAAAACCCGAACACCCTGGCGAAATAAATGTACTCCATCCCTGGCGTACAAGGTGTACCTTGCCATAGAAGAGGTCCCAGTTGTCGATGAACGTCTATCCGTTACTCTTACAATGATTCGCGAGCTTGCGATTCACTGTAATAGCCCTGGACAGCCACTCAGCACCAACTCCCCTCCTCGGCAAGACATCACAAACCACAGGGATCCTTACCTTGTTCCTAAACCTAACCAAAAGCCTGCCTAAACCTCCCAAACAGCTTTTCACTCCTGACCTTATCAAGGTCATTCCCTACCGCGCTAAGAAAAACAATGGAGTTGGTCCCATCATTTTCCAAGCACGTGTCTAACTTATCAGCTACCTTCCCTATCCCAGTACCTGGCAAACACACCTTCGACCTACGCCTCCTGTCTCTGGCACAAAACACACTATTTAAGTGCCTAACCTGACTATCACCTAGCACAAGCACTCTACCTTGGGGCAGGATAACTGCGTCTGCCCCCTCTCTCTCCTTATCTCCTCCCTCCACGTCCACCTCCTCCTTCACTCCAACACACTGAAGGGATTCGTTCCTCTTTTCTACGCAAGGCGCCTTGCGGACCTTCAGCCTCTTGGCGCTCCTGCACACAACCGACCACTGCTCTTCCGTCGCCTTACTAGGTAGGGTGACGGTGGGGCACGATCCTCCCACAGGTGCTGAGATCCTCTCACAGAGCTCAACCTGCAAGTCTGAGATCCTCTCACGAAGCTCAGCCTGCATCTCCGAGATCCTTCGATGGAACTCAGCCTCCACCTCTGAGACCTTCGCAATGAAGGCCTCGAGAACAGGAGAACTATAGTCTGTTCAGAGCAAGAAGTACGTTCAAGGTGGTGGCTTACCTCTAGCTATGCTGCCAAATCAACCTTCGTACATGGGCCTCTCTCTTGTTTCCCATCCGTGTGCTATTTGAAAGTGTTATTTTATGTATTCTGTATATATTAAAGGAAGCTACACAATAGAATGAGTGTCGATGTTTAGGATTATAACTACGATTTTTGTTAATTCTATGACGTGGCAAATATTTTTTCCCATGTTGCCACGTTGTCCTGGTAGTGGTGGTGGGGTACCATTAAAAGGGATTAGCACTCCTACGTAGGTGTGTGTGTGTGTGTGTGTGTGTGTGTGTGTGTTGAAGGAGGAGAAGGAGGAGCAGTGGGAAAGGGATTTTGAAGAAGTGACGAAATAAAATGATGGGTGTGTTAAGGAAGACTGCTCACTTCCTTTCTGGCCACCACCCATGATGGAAGCTACGACTCACTCGCGTTCCAGGGTCCTGTATAGTAAGGAAATGGAAATGCTTTAATACGTTAACAAGTATTTCATTGAAGAGAAAGCTTGTAAAGGATTCCTTATCTTACTGCATGGACTGCAAAAGACCAATGTTTCCGAGAAAACTGTTCAAAGAATCTGCTCGAAACGAGGCCGGATATCAACAGAAAGGACTCTTTTTTTGTCACCAAAGAAGAGGAGATTTTCTGCACCTGTCACCACTCTACACTCTACTCTTTGATTGTTGTAAGAAGAACAGTCTTGGCATTTTATGAGAGGCATCAAGTCCCGACTCTGCAAAAAATTCAAGAACTAAAGAAAAAAATATCCTTCATTGGCTGCAAAACCTCCCTTCACAAGATTCTGCAGGAGATTGGCTTCAAATATGCCAAGGTTAATGGCCGCAAATTCCTGATGGAAAGGAGTGATGTTGCGGCAGCTCGCACTACGTTTTTGCAAGACATAAAAAAGTCAAGCAAGCCTCCCAAAACATCGTATATCCTGATGAAACTTATATATAGATGGTGTGGAAAAAAACTGAAAATTGATAATAAATAAATAAATACTGCATAAATATAATATATATATATATATATATATATATATATATATATATATATATATATATATATATATATATATATATATATATATATATATATATGAAAGAGAGAGAGAGAGAGAGAGAGAGAGAGAGAGAGAGAGAGAGAGAGAGAGAGAGAGAGAGAGAGAGAGAGAGAGAGATAAACAGGTGTGAAGGAAGGGAGACAGACTGTTAATCCGATAATTGGCGGACGAACTGGCAGCGTCGCACTCATGGGAATTCCAGAATCTGCCACACCTTGAACGGACTTCATGCTCTGAACCGACTATAACACAACCAGACGACTCAGCAACACAACGCGCCATGTCTACACTAGCCTGCTATAGCGTTAGGTCACTGCTCACTAAAGACGTCCATTCGCCAGGTACGCTGACTTTATGTGTGTGTGTGTGTGTGTGTGTGTGTGTGTGTGTGTATATATATATATATATATATATATATATATATATATATATATATATATATATATATATATATATATATATATATATATATATATATATATATATATATATATATATATATATATATATATATATATATATATATATATATATATATATATATACAGTAGAATCCCTCTTATCCGGCATCAACGGGACCGCCGACATGCCGGATACTTGAATATTGCCGGATACTTGAAAAAAAGTGAAATTATGTCCACAATCACCACCCTACACTCACGCATCTTACCATAACAAAGATCAGCAGATCTTAATCAGCAGCTGATCTGATCAGCTGCTTAAGTGTAAGCAAAACACGCTTCCTCTTTTCTACAACTTTAGGCATGATGAAGGCGTCAAGCGATAAACAGTGCACACGCGGGACTGAGTCACTGAGCAAACACAGTGCAGTGGGCCGCGGGTGGCGCGAAGCAGTGCGCTCTGGTGGCGAGAGGACAAAGTATGCCTCGCGCAGGAATTTTAATCGATTTTATGAGTACACATTGATTTTTTATTGATTTTAAGGCTCGGGGAAAAATGTGCCGGATACTTGAAGCTGCCGGATACTCGAATGCCGGATAAGAGGGATTTTACTGTATATATATATATATATATATATATATATATATATATATATATATATATATATATATATATATATATATATATATATATATATATATATATATATATATATATATATATTTGTTGCTAGTACAGTGTGAAGGAGGGTAGAGCCAAGGTCATCGATAGTAGTCTAGAAGGCCCTAGGTAAAGCCAGCTAGACAAAACAGGTGAAAAGGAGGCATTGGTGGTGTACAGGTGATTGGTGCAGGTCAGTCCTTTGCTTATTTTTTAAATTTTTTTATTTCATGCATTTTCTGCACTACCGTCGAATTGGATAAGTGTGTTAATTTGTTTGTATTAAAGAGACAAACTGAAATACGTTGCTCAGTTTGTTTCCTCTGGAGTTTTATTTACTTATCTGTTTGTTGATTTATCATTTCATTTTCCATTAACGGAGAGGCGAAAGTGTTCCTTGTCACGATCGTAATTTACGCCCTCACGGAGCGTCCGAGGAAAACATTGGATAAAAGAGATCTCATCTTACTGAAGCATCTCATCATACAGTGCAAGGAAGGCACCGCACTCACTTATACAGAATGAACCGTACGAACCCATCACCAGGGATACCTATGAAATGAAACCTACACAGAAAAGATTATAATAAAATAATAATAATAATAATAAATAAGGAAAGAAGAGTAAATAAATAAATAAACAAACAAATGAAATAAAATTAATGAGCAATTGAAGCATAACATAAACATATGATAATTTTCTATTTGGTGACTATACAAGTTGCCTCCTTCATTTACACCATGAAGAATTAACATTAATTTTTGTGGTGGTGTTCTTTGCCCTCTGCATAACGTTGTGTGGATGATGTCTCGGTGCAGTGCTGTGCTGTGTCCTTCGCCGCAGCATCGTTAAAGATCACACACACACACACACACACACACACACACACACACATCAGAGTGGCTCCCTCGCGCCCCTGATTGGATTGCGTCCTCAGTACCACATTATCTTGTTCATTCAGGTCACTTGCACTATACATACGCTCCAAGATTCCTGCCAGGTCACCACTTTCCTTTGACGATGCTTGGATTATCACAGAATCATAGATGAGTATATTGCCAAATTAAAAGCATTTCATTATTTATAATTCCATCACTGCTATCGATTTGTCGAGCACACATCACCACAGCAAGGGTAGATACACGCTGTTACTACACCTCGTTAAAACACATGTCTTACGTGGTGTTATTATTGTGGATTATTTCATAATATAGGAACGATATTTGTTACTTTGCATTGCACTTCTTTAATACTTTGTAAATATTCTTTACGATTTGTGTGGCGAAAAATGTTTGTACTATAAAAGATGCGTATTACAAGATAATTAAACAAAGTAGGAAGAAATTTCAGACTCAATTATATTCATTTGTTAACAGTTTCAGCAGAACAGTAACTCAAGGGACTTTTCCTAGTTATATTTATGGAAGTGTGGACAGCACAGCACAGCACAGGGAGGCTCATTGATTGCTTCAGTGTGACAAGAACTTGATTGATTAACTGAGTCACCGGCGAGCACCACCTGCAATTATCCTCCTAACACACCAGGGATTAAAGTAATGTAAAAAATAAATAAATAGATTCTCTCTCTCTCTCTCTCTCTCTCTCTCTCTCTCTCTCTCTCTCTCTCTCTCTCTCTCTCTCTCTCTCTCTCTCTCTCTCTCTCTGTTTAATTCAATCTTTCCAGCACTTCTTCCTTACTTGTAGATTAGATAGCATATTTCCTGTGGTTCCGCTAAAACAGAATCTTAAGAACTAACTGCTATGTTACTGTTGACTTCATCCTTTTATTCCTTTGTATCCCTACCTCCCTCTTCAACAAACTCTTCCCTTACCTCACCTCGCTGCCTTCACCAATGTTCCAAATATTTTCCTTCTGCTCTTTTTTCTTTCCATATTGTCTTCTTCCCACTCCTTCACAATATATTAATTTCCCTTTTCATGTTTTTTTTTTTTTTCCACCAGCCTCAGATGTTCACTTCTCTCTTCTTCACCTTTCATCCCATCTTTTGTGTCTGAAATCACTCCCTTCTTTCCTTCTTTCCCCTTTCGTACCTGGAACTCTCTCTCTCTCTCTCTCTCTCTCTCTCTCTCTCTCTCTCTCTCTCTCTCTCTCTCTCTCTCTCTCTCTCTCTCTCTCTCTCTCTCTCTCTCTCTCTCTCTCTCTCTCTCTCTCTCACCACTTATTTGCCTCACCAACCTACCTCATATATCTTCACCTCCATCTCCCTCTTTCCTCTCCTCTCCTCTCATCACTCGTAGCAAAGATCCTCACTCGCTCACTCCCTCACTCAACCGTCTTATCTCTACACTTCCAGTACCTCCACCGATCATGCCAAAGAAGAGAGAGAGAAATTTAGGTTAGAACCTTCTCTCACTCCGTATTTCAGGGTTCATACCTAAATATTCTCTTCCCCTTCTTACTTTATCGTCCTCACGTCCCACACTCCATCTCATCCCTCGTCTCGCTCTATATCCTTGCCGCTCTCTCTCTCTCTCTCTCTCTCTCTCTCTCTCTCCTCTCTCTCTCTCTCTCTCTCTCTCTCTCTCTCTCTCTCTCGCGTTCGTGTCTGGCCCACAAATCGCCACATTTTCTGGTCGCTAACTCGGTCGGTTACTTTCCAGACCTCAAACGTTGGACGGATGGTCGGCGCTGAAGTTTTGAGCCATCTTCCTTTAATGAAACCTTTTGGCAAATCTTTTTAAAATCTTCTGAGTGTGTTGTAAAGCCTCGACATATTTCCTGACGCTTTGGACTACGAGTTTTGAGCCATCACAACACCTCTTACTTAGAACTAGTAAGTTGAGCGTTGAGATGCTCTGATGCGCTGCCTCCGTTGTAGCTGTGCGTTTAGCCAAGATGTGTTGCTTCAGTGTTGTGGGGACTTGCGAGACGGGTGTTTTGGCCTAGGCAGTCAAGTTTAGAGCCTGACATGTTGTGAAGCCTTAATGTGTTCTGTCTCGTGAATCCTTCAAACTTTATTTTTTGGAAAAGTTATAAAATAAGTTTTCGTATTTTCCTCTTATAGTTTCGCTGCTTCCTTTCTTTCCTTTCTTATTCTCTGAGTTGATTTTTTTTTTTTCCGTGACTGATATGACATTTTAAGGTAACCGTGGAAAAGAAGTCTTCAGTTATCCCGTATTAGAGGTAGCGAAGGCGTGGCCAGGATATTATGACAATGGAATGGACAATGGAAACTGGCAGTATTGTATGGAGCGTTCAGAATGGGTGATGTGGAAATTTCTTGTTACGAGAACTCGGAGACAGGAGTTTTTAAAGTGTCACGTAAAGTTTTAATAAATAAATAAATAATTTATTTAGAATAAATAGAGAGAGTAAAGATAATTCTCTCTCTCTCTCTCTCTCTCTCTCTCTCTCTCTCTCTCTCTCTCTCTCTCACACACACACACACACACACACACACACACACACACACACACACACACACACACACACACATACACACACACTAAAAGGATAGTTTAGTTTGGTAAGATAGATATCTAGTTGGTTAGTGAGAGAGAGAGAGAGAGAGAGAGAGAGAGAGAGAGAGAGAGAGAGAGAGAGAGAGAGAGAGAGAGATTCCTCTTGCTCTCGGTATTTCTATTTCCATTATAAAGAATCTCATTACACGACGGCCATTAATCTGACGAAACTCTCTTTCCGTCTCTTTCTTTTTCCTTCTCTCTCTTTTATTGCCTCTGTGGCCATTTTTTACCGGGCGCCATTTATCTGGTGTGTAATTAAACACTTTTACCTCACTAGCTGACTTTAATGTGTGTGTGTGTGTGTGTGTGTGTGTGTGTGTGTGTGTGTGTGTGTGTGTGTGTGTGTGTGTGTGTGTGTGTGTGTGTGTGAATTATCTTTATTTTTACACTTAATGTGACTTATTAAAACTTCTGTCCCCGAATTCTCGTAACATCTTTCTCTGTTGCAGTTTATAGTTAATGACAATAGTAGAGTTAATGTAATTCGTATTTATGTAGAAGAGAGAGAGAGAGAGAGAGAGAGAGAGAGAGAGAGAGAGAGAGAGAGAGAGAGAGAGAGAGAGAGAGAGAGAGAGAGAGTAAAGAATAAGCATGGAAACTAGAAGGTACACAACGATAAATCTCAACATAAATTCTGCCAGCTCTCTCTCTCTCTCTCTCTCTCTCTCTCTCTCTCTCTCTCTCTCTCTCTCTCTCTCCATTGTATACACTACTACTACTACTACTATTACTACTACTACTGCAACTACTACTACTACTACTACTGCAACTACTACTACTACTACTACTACTACTACTACTACTACTACTACTACTACTACTACTACTACTACTATTACTACTTCTAGCATTACTCGTATTCATTTAACCTTGTTACTAGTGTCGTGCTTTTCTTTTCTTTTCTTACTTTTCCATAATGTATTGGGTTAGAAGCCAGTAAGGAAGTCTTACTTTCTTTGACCAGCGCCCTTCACTGCCTCTCGCCTCCCTCACTTTTCACGCCATGTAACATTAATCCCTCCGTGACTCGAGCCGCTGAATGAAAGACTATTAGGGGATCGTGAGAAAATAAAGCCAATAAAAAAGGCATGAGCGGAATGACAGAGAGAGAGAGAGAGAGAGAGAGAGAGAGAGAGAGAGAGAGAGAGAGAGAGAGAGAGAGAGAGAGAGAGAGAGAGAGAGAGAACAATCGGCATAAAATAGAACGGTACGGTATTTAATGACCTTAATTAGTGTGAAATGTGTTTTTTCCTGACAGATTGAGCTATCATCAGTGGTCCCAAGTCGTAACTGTAAGGATGAGAGTGAAATGTCAATGTAGTAGAATTGTAAAGAAATTAGGAAGTCGTATTAGCTCCTATCCTGCTTACACTGGCTTTGCTGCATCACGTTGTGTCCAGTCCTTTGCCATCTCAAGCTGTTGTATTAAGGATGATGCATGTTAGGACGGGGTTTAAAGAAATCAGTAAGCTAGTGAAAGCTGAGGTATATTTTCTTGGGGATATGATTATGATGAAACATTTTAGTTCTTTATTTCGTGCTGGATGACAAGAGAGAGAGAGAGAGAGAGAGAGAGAGAGAGAGAGAGAGAGAGAGAGAGAGAGAGAGAGAGAGAGAGAGAGAGAGAGAGAGAGAGTTATAGAGGGATGGAAAGGCGCCATACATCAGAGATCATAATCCGCTATGACAAAGCAATAGAGGGATGGTGTTATATGGAAAGATATGAGGTACTGAATGAGGAATATTACAGGTTGGGCAGAGGATTGTTGGATGAGTTAGTCATGAGATGGAAGTCAGTGAGATATATATCATCAATAAGTTTGAGTGACATTTCCCATCGTCTGCTTTTATGTACGGAGTTTAACCAAAGAAAGATGGTTGGTTTGACTGCACGTGATTTATTTCCTGTGAGGGTGGAGCAGAAGGACTGCCAGCTGTCATATGAATATAGGCAATCAGAGGGTGGGATCTGCGGGAGACTGGGGTTGTCAGACTAAGCAGCAGAATGAGATAGTCATTATAATTATATCTACATGGATTAGCTTTTTTTTTTTTTCAGATAGAAAGACGGAAAAACCAATCCTGAATTTCACAAGTTAAGGCAGTGGCTCTCAACTTTTTTTTCTGTTTTTCCCCCATTCAACCAGTTCACCTGTTCAAATTTCTGTTCAGTTTATCTGACAAGGAAATGTAAAACCTCTCAAAACATAAATATGGGATTTCGACCAAAATTATAGTACATAGTCACCACTAAAGGCAATCGTAACATAAATGTTGGTTTGTATTTGTGTATAGTTCTTGAAGAAAAGTAAACGGTAACATTGTGATTTTTTTTTTTTTTAGTCGGCCAATAACTAGTATTTTTTTTTTCCTTCAATAGATTCCCCCCCCCCCCTGGAATCCTAAAATTTCCCCCAAGCGGGAAATTTTCCCTCAGGCTGGGAAACACTGAAATGAAGTGGTGGTAGAGAAAGTGGACTGTATGAGGGAGAGCAGATTAGCAAAATCTGAATATGACGAAAAACGAAGAGCGTAGAAGAGAAGGTGCTTTAAGACAGATAACTGCATATACCTCAGTGGTAATGGCAATGGCCTCGTTTGGTAGGTGGAACTGAATGTGATGAGAAGGGAAAGAACAGCACTGCCAGAGTCTGGGGAATCTGGAATCATCAGTATATGAGCGTGTGTCGAATGTGACTGGATGTGTTCAAGAGTGAAAGTAAAATGGAAATTATGTATTGACTTCGAATAATAATAATAATAATAATAATAATAATAATAATAATAATAATAATAATAATAATAATAGTAAGTAAATACATGAAAAGAAAGATATATATATATATATATATATATATATATATATATATATATATATATATATATATATATATATATATATATATATATATATATATATATATATATATATATATATATATACTTTTTTCATGTATTTACTTACTATTATTATTATTATTATTATTTTTATTAATATTATTATTATTATTATTATTATTATTATTATTATTCGAAGTCAATACATAATTTCCATTTTATGGAAATTTATTTATTATATATATATATATATATATATATATATATATATATATATATATATATATATATATATATATATATATATATATATATATATATATATATATATATATATATATATATATATATATATATATATATATATATATATATATATGCGGAGATTGAATGAGTGAAAATTAGTCATGCCAGAAAATAAATGGGTATAGAAAAGGATGACGTTTAATCCCGAAAAAAAAATAGTGTTCATCCAAACAGAAAGGCTCATGGCAAGGGTGGGTATTTGCTGGTTGGGAACAACCATCTCTGAAGTAGGAAAATTATTAATTCTGGTGCAGCATCAAAGTCCACGACGAGGTGAGAGGGACCGGATGCTTTACTCATTATATAAGTTATCTATTGATAAAGACCGAAACACCCCCAAGAGCGAGGCGTGGGCGCTTGTGGTGAATGAGGTCAAGTTCATATACACTCATTACGGCGGTAGAGGCTAAGAAACGCAGACGGCATCAATGCTCAATGGTAGAGTGTTCAAAAACAGATGTAGTAGTGATGTAGATGTAGTACATGTAGTGTACAACAGATTGTAGTGTAGGTTTACAGTCATTTCCTCATGGTATATTGGACATGGGCTGCAAGAAACAAAGAGCTGTTGTTTTAATGGATCGTATGTCTTCCTTCCAGAGAAGACGAAAATAAAAAAAAAAACTCAAGCTTATAAACTTGCCAAAGTACGAGAATTTCATAACGCAAGAGAAGGGATAGTGAGGTAAGGGAGCGGGAGAAAAGAACAAACTGTGTAGAATAAAATAAGTAGGAAACCGAAAACAATGGCTAGCAGTTTAAGAAGAGGTTGCTAGTGAGGCAGATTTGATGAAAGACAGTAGTTCTGTAATAAAAGATCCAACATAAATGGGTTATCAATGTAAAATGAAAATCAGACACCGACCAGGCAAGCAGGGATGACACGATGCCATTGATTGGAACAAAGAAAGGAACCGTGCTGAGAAAGCAGTTTTGAGGGGCAACATCATGTTGAATGAAGGAGCAAGAGACTGAGGAGTTTATCTGAAAGCGGAGGACACATTCACAAAGACTAGAAGGCCATGTTAGCGACATTACCAATGGGAGAGCTGGTGTGAGATACGGCACTTTACGGTAGTATGATACTCTCTCTCTCTCTCTCTTTCTCTCTCTCTCTCTCTCTCTCTCTCTCTCTCTGCCTTCAGGGGGAGAGGGCTACCAGACTAAATGGTTTTGAGTTAGGCTGCCAGTACGGGCCAACGGTGCTGCTCACCAGAGGGGCCACCTTTTGAGGTCGTCCTGTGTTGGATTGTTGAGTATCTGGGCTGGGATGCGAATCATGAGGGGCCACTTTTTAAAACGTGTGGCCTCCATGGGGGTGAGGTGCCCTGTTCACGGCGGCCAGCGCTCGTCCCCCTCATAATCCCGGTAGGCTGTCTCTCTTGGCACCTGGAGCCATTTTACCTTTATGATATCCTCATGGATAAAAATGAAAATTCCTCCGGTCTTCGAGGGGCGGTCGACCAGGCCTTCGAGACGTCATCCTCTGGTCGTGATGATGTACAGGCAGGAGCTCGCACTCCCCCTGCTGCTGTTTCCAATGGTGGAAGACCTCTTGGGACAGTTGTTGAGTCTTGTCTTGACACTCTTATGATAATCAATATATATGCCTCCATGTCATACCGTGGTATTCACTGACTTTTCAAGCCTTCGGAAAAGTTCTCCGTATCCATCTCAAATATGACGGTGATTATCTCTCTAATCGATTTTATGTGACATTTACATCGAGCTGTAGTGATGAGGCGATAGTTGTGTAGAAACCTTCATTCACAGGCGGATAAGTCGAAATATGTAAAATACGGCAAAGCGGTAGCTCTGACGAAGAAATGTCATAATATAAGAGAGATGCCACGTCAAAAGCTACTTATTAACTGATCAAATCATTGTTGTACCCTCCAGGGGTAAGGTGAAGCGGTGGGTTGTAGAGCGGTAACGAAATTAGAACCCCTCAGTTATTCCCCCGCTCACGCTGGGGAAATAACTTAAAAAAGAAATTTCATTTACTAAATTTGTGGAAAATCCGACTCGCGATAACCAAGTGCTTGATCTCGTACTTATTACGAAAGATGAATTAGTAGAAAATCTGAATATCGGCGATGAGTTCAGTAATAGCGACCAACGCTAAATCACTTTCGATATAAACGTCGTGGCTAACGAATCAAATAAAAGCAAGGAAAAATACCTAACTACAGAAAAAGCAAAAATTTTGTAAACTCAGTTCTCAAAGACATCGACTGGAGTTACCTACGTACCACCACAAATATTAATGCTCAATGGAAGTGTTTCACTGATAAATATTTAAAAACCGCAAGAATCGTCGTTCCACTTAAAAAAATAAGCCTTAATGGTGGAACAAACAAGTAGCTGAATACCTGCACGATTAAATTCTATAGGATTAAAATCTTGTAGTAATAACGAAGAACGCACTATGTTCATAGAGTTAACAGTGCAAAAGGTCCACCGAATTACACGTTGCGAACCAGAGTAAGACGAACGCGAAGGAATTTTATAGCTTTTTCAGTCAGAAGACAGTAATCACCTTGACTACTGGACCAATGACTGACAAAAATGCAGATTTCGCCAACGATGAGGAGCAAATTAGTAGCATTCTAAAAACTTTCTTTTCTTTCACTATTTACATCAGAAGACCTCAGTGACATCCCTACGGTGCCGGGGTATCAACGATGACCTAAGTAATATCAGCATAACAGAAACAGATGTCAAAATGTATCGATAAACTTGAAGTAAGGAAGTCACTCGGGCCTGACACGATCTCACCCTGCGTCTTAAAAAAAAGTTATGTGAAATAGTTGAACCCCTGACTTTATTATTTAATAAATCCCTGCAGTCTGGTAAAATGACTGACGAGTGGAACCTCGCTAATATAACTCTGATTTAAAAAAAAAACAGTAAATCTTTATCATTGCAATTACCGGCCAGTTAGGTTAACTCAGTCTTATGCAAAATGCTAGAAACTCTTACAAGAGATAGACTCGTTAATCACTAAGAGGAAAACAACTTAAAAATATTCGACAAGGCTTTCGTAAAAAATGCTCTTATTTGACTTACTTCTTAGACTTCTTCTATGGTATTCTGAACCAGTATGACGAAAATAAAGCGATAGGTATACTATGTCTTGATTTTCAAAAGGCCTTCGACAAAGTCCGCTTCGAACTAAAATCGCATGGTATCCAAGGCTACGTACTGAAATGGATAGAAAACTGGCTAAACAACCGTAAACAACGAGTAGATATAAATGGAACAGCATCCAGCGGGGTGCCACAGGGGTCAGTTTTAGGACTCTTCCTTGTTTAAATAAACGACATAGATGAGGGTGTTACAGGTATAATATCGAAGTTTGCTGATGACAGCAAAATAGCGAATACCGTAGCCTCCAACAAACAAGTAAAAGACATGCAAAACAATCTAGACAGAGAGAAGACAAACCTGGTAAATGAATGGTACCCAAGTTAAAAGTGTAGATAGCGAAACTTATTTTGGAGTAACAATATCGAGCAACCTAAAACCTAGCCAACAATGTCCAGAAGTCGTAAAGAAAACGAACAAAATAATTCGCTTAATCGACGGATCATTTGAATATAAATTTAAAGATACGATCCTCACTCTGCATAACTCCTTGGTCTGTCCCCTTTTGGAATATTGCGTTCAATCATGGTGTCCCTATTACCAGAAAGACATAGATAAATTAGAATGAGTTGAGCGTAGAGTAACAAAAAAGATACCAAGCCTAAGAAACAATTTATACGAAGAACGACTTCAAGAATTCAGTTTCTTCCCATTAACTCAAAGAAACATAAGAGGCGACTTAATACAAATGTTTAAAATCATCAAGAACTGCATTAAGTATTTCACGATATACTTCAAATTACACGTGAAGAAACAGTTGCAAAATTGTTGTGAAATCCTTCACTTTTTATTAATCAAAAAAAATTATTTTTCCATCGTACAGTAAATCTATGGCTTCCTCGAGATATGACAAACTACAACACCGTAGAGACTTTTCAACGCGTTTTGATAAATATTTTGCCTCAAATCCAGGATTGACAGCATTTGCAAGTAGTAATCTTCCTTGCCTCCAGGAAATAGGGGCACCTCATTTCATCTATTTTAATTCTTTCCTATAAAAATTTCCCTCGGGTTTTTACTCGTCCAACCTCCACTTACGCCGTAGGCAGTGGAGGATGTGAAAGAGCCTTCTGCTTTGCTATCCTTTTCATCTATTATTACCTTAGTAATCCTAGGTCAGGCCACCTCGTGAGGACTGCAAGTTTCTGATGTGGGCTGTGTAACTCTCTCCTTTATTCTAAAAAAAAAAAAAAAAGACGTTTTGAAGAAACGCTGTATATATATTAAATTTACACGTAAATTAGAAGATCAGCAGTGCTTTTGTCACATCTAAATGTGATCTGAGAGGATGAGAGGAAGTGTTTTGACTTTAAATACCACATTAGGCGGAGATTTTGCATTCTTTCCAGGAATTCATACAGACAACTACTGAGGCCAATAGGTCGTTAATGTAGGAGGATATTGCCTGATACGTCATGTTTGGGAAAGAGGTACGAGAACTATTTTTTTTTTTTTGTTATAAATGACATTTTATCAAATATAACGTACACATTATATCATACTGATGTCACAAATTATTTACATTGTACAAAACTATTGGAATACTGTATATAATCCACACATTTTTGTTTTCGTGAAAATCACTTTTTTACCAATGCATATTCCTGTTCACCGCGAGCTTTGATTGTTTCCACCGGTAACTTACCCTCTCCCGTGGCCTTCGTGTTTTTAATTATTATTCCTGTCAAACTTTGCTTTTGTGGATTTTAGAATGATTTTTTTTTTTTTGCCCCCAAATAGCTAAATTTCACCATTTTTACAGGTACTGTCACAGAGAACTTCTCTGCTCTTATCTTGATGAAATAACCACGTATGTAGCAGAATGCATCTGCAGAATCATTGCAGCCTCTTGATGCCATTTCACCTCTTATGATGTGTCTTCTCAGGCAACCAAAGCAGAACTAACTGATGGTCTGCAAGCCCCTACTTATATATTGTCAAGCAGTACTCTTCAATATTCTTAGTCTTTCTAGAATGTGTTCCAGAATTTTCTCAATCTTTCTAGAATATTCTTTAACTTACTTTAGAATATTATGAATTATTCTAGAAAATTTTTGATACTTTTACATATTTCTACTGTATTTTAGAAAGTTCTTGAATATTCTGAAAATGTTTACATTGAATAAAATGTTCTGAAATGTTCTATAAACTTCTAAAAATATCAGGTAGAACGTTCTGGAAGATTTGAGATTTCTTAAATGTAAGCAAATTCTTCTAAATATGGAAAATTTCTTGCTAGATCTGGTCAGTTCAAGAATGATCTTACTAAAATAAAAAATCTTTAGAACACTTTATATTCTTTCTTTCATTGTTTAAACTTATTTGCAACATTTTAAAAGCAATTAGATAAGCAAATGAGATTTTGCAAAGGTTTGGTATGGGGCCAAGGACAAGACAAAAAGTTAAATTTTGTTACCTAATGACGTTTCTTTTTTTCTTCCATACTTATGTCTTTTCATGTGCTTCTTGTTTTTATACTTGATATATTTAAGACTCCTGGATATTTTCGTTATCACCCATTTCTTCTGCATTCAATAGCTTTTCAAAGTATTCTGCCATTTTTCATATACTTTTCCCTGTGCATGTTATTTCCTGGTTTCCTTTCCAGTAATCTCCCCTACTGTTATATTGGTCACCTTGTCCGTTCCATCTCATGCGATGCCACATTTCTGTCCTCGTAATTTTTATTTATATATTTATTTATCTATCAATCTATTTATTTTGGTATTATGTATTATTTATCTTTAACTATTATCTACGTACGATTTCTTTTCTCTACATATTGTAAGCCGCCTTCATGTACTCTGGTTTTCATTCACTTTACGGAAAGCTTTCATCTTTACCCTCACTGCCTGTTATGCTTCTGGTGTCCAGGAAACAGTACTTTTCTTCCTTGTATTTCAGGTAACTCTAACACGTATAATTTCCTCACCTGCTGCCTTTAAAACATTCCTAAAATCTCATTACGTTTCGAGACTTACTTTCTTCACTTTCTTCCCTCTGTCTTTTCTTTTGCATCATAATTTATTTTGGCTGTTCAACACATTCTCAATATTTAAAGTTTAACAGTTACATCTCTTTTCTTTTTTGTTCTTTATTTTGGGCATTTTTGTTCTTTTTTTTCTCTCTACAATCATTGTTTAATCAGAATCTAAAAAACACTGACTCTGTTACATCTCTGATGTAATGCTGATTTGATTCAAATAGTTACTCAGCTCGTCAGCTACGTACACTGGTTTTGCGATGAGTTGTTCGTTTATTTTCAGCACAGGGACAGGGGAAGACGGGTGTTTACCACACCAATGAAGTAGTGGATGTGGTTAAAGTGGAGACACGTTCTTCACCCTTGCCGTTTTTTTTTTTTTTTTTAATATATAAAAATCGGTGATTCAGTGGTAGAATTCTTGCCTGCCACGCGGGACGCCTAATTTTCATTCCCGGCCGATGCAAGAAATGATCGTATTTTTAAGTGGTGGTGCATCAGCGTGGCCATGGGCACAATACGACTTGTCAATTTGAGAATTGATGAGACGAAAAGCTTTTGATTCAATCCTTTCGGTATGAGTGGAATCACCCGATACATATGAAAAGCTGGCAGTGAGGACTCAGAACGCTTAACTTCATATAAGGGGATTTTACCTAGAGAAGAGATGTGAGGTTTCTAGTTTAGCATAACAATAAAGGACAGAGGATGTTCAGTGTAGAAGGGGGTTACAGTTGAGTGTCACTGAAGAAGGATGGTTATCTGGAAAGTTGTGTTGAGCTGATACATGGAGGGATTGAGTTTTTGAGCCGTTGAATACTAAGTTTGCTCTGCCCCAATCAAAATTTTTAGAGAGATCAGAAGTCAGGTGTTCTGTGGCTTTCCTGCGTATACTGTAAAGTGATAAATGTTTAAAAATCTTCCTGTTGAGGATGTATTAAAAACCTTTAGTGGCAAGAAATTATAATCTAAACTGGAAACTCACACCACATCTCCAGTTAAAGGAACTTCTATGAAGTTAGTCATTCTGAGTTGTCTCCGCCAATTTCTCTCAACCTGCCCCCCAACTTTTAACTCTGTACTGGGACCTTATCAGTCCATGTATGAAGTCTGCTTCACGTTTATGGGAGATTCCGCTTATGCCGCCATTTTAGACAGTGTGGAATAAAAAACTTTTCGTGTTATGAAATCCTCTCCTCTAACTTTAACTTTATCTTGTCCTATCGCTCCAATCCCTCCTCAGGATCCCTCTAAGCGAAGGTGCCTCTGGCGTTTTGCCTCTGCTAGTTGGGGGACCTGAGGAGGTATTTTGCAGATTTTCCTTGGAATGACTACTGCTTCCGTGTCAGAGACCCGTGTTTGTGTGCTGAGCGCATAACAGAGGTGACAGTGTATGGCATGGAGGCGTACATTCCTCACTCTTTTTCTCGTCCTAAACCTTCTAAACCTTGGTTTAACACAGTTTTTCTCGTGCTATACATGATAGAGAGGTGGCCCACAAAAGGTACTTAAGCCTTCCATCACCAGAATCTCATGCACTTTATATTTCTGCCCGGAACCATGCCAAGTCTGTTCTCCAACTAGCAAAAAACTCCTTCATTAACAGAAAATGTCAAAACCTTTCAAGATCTAACTCCCCTCGTGATTTCTGGCATCTAGCCAAAAAATATCTCCAATAACTTTGCTTCTTCTTCTTTCCCTCCTCTATTTCAACCAGATGGCACCACTACTATCACATCTGCCACGTATTAAAATTCTTCGCAATGATGTTTTCCATGCCCTCGCTGGCCTAAACCCTCGGAAGGCTTATGGACCTGATTGGGTCCCTCCTATTGTTCTCCGAAACTGTGCCTCCGTGCTTGCACCTTGCCTAGTCAAACTCTTTCAGCTCTGTCTGTCAACATCTACCTTTCCTTCTTGCTGGAAGTTTGCCTACATTCAACCTGTTCCTAAAAAGAGTGACCGTTCTAATCCCTCAAATTACCGTCCTATTGCTTTAATTTCCTGCTTATCTAAAGTTTTTGAATCTATCCTCAACAGGAAGATTCTTAAACATCTATCACTTCACAACCTTCTATCTGATCGCCAGTATGGGTTCCGTCAAGGCCGCTCTACTGGTGATCTTCTGGCTTTCCTTACTGAGTCTTGGTCATCCTCTTTTAGAGACTTTGGTGAAACTTTTGCTGTTGCCTTGGACATATCAAAAGCCTTTGATAGAGTCTGGCACAAAGCTTTGATTTCCAAACTACCCTCCTACGGTTTCTATCCTTCTCTCTATAACTTCATCTCAAGTTTCCTTTCTGACCGTTCTATTGCTGCTGTGGTAGACGGTTACTGTTCTTCTCCTAAATCTATTAACAGTGGTGTTCCTCAGGGTTCTGTCCTGTCACCCACTCTCTTCTTATTATTCATTAATGATCTTATAAACCAAACTTCTTGTCCTATCCACTCCTATGCTGATGATACCACCCTGCACTTTTCCACGTCTTTTCATAGACGTCCAACCCTTCAGGAGGTAAACATATCACGCAGGGAAGCCACAGAACGCCTGACTTCTGATCTTTCTAAAATTTCTGATTGGGGCAGAGCAAACTTGGTATTGTTCAATGCCTCAAAAACTCAATTCCTCCATCTATCAACTCGACACAACCTTCCAGACAACTATCCCCTCTTCTTCAATGACACTCAACTGTCCCCCTCTTCTACACTGAACATCCTCGGTCTGTGGTTTACTTATAATCTGAACTGGAAACTTCACATCTCATCTCTAGCTAAAACAGCTTCTATGAAGTTAGGTGTTCTGAGACGTCTCTGCCAGTTTTTCTCACTCCCCAGCTACTAACTCTGTACAAGGGCCTTATCCGTCCATGTATGGAGTATGCTTCACATGTCTGGGGGGGTTCCACTCATACTGCTCTTCTAGACAGGGTGGAATCAAAAGCTTTTCGTCTCATCAACTCCTCTCCTCTAACTGACTGTCTTCAGCCCCTCTCTCACCGCCGCAATGTTGCATATCTAGCTGTCTTCTACCGCTATTTTCATGCCAACTGCTCTTCTGATCTTACTAACTGCATGCCTCCCCTCCTTCCGCAGCCTCGCTGCACAAGACTTTCTTCTTTCTCTCACCCCTATTCTGTCCACCTCTCTAACGCAAGAGTTAACCAGTATTCTCAATCATTCATCCCTTTCTTTGGTAAAATCTAGAACTCCCTGCCTGCTTCTGTATTTCCACCTTCCTATGACTTGAATTTCTTCAAGAGGGAGGTTTCAAGACACTTATTCATCAATTTTTGACCACTGTTTTGACCCATTTATAGGATTGGCATTTCAGTGGGCATATTTTTTATTGTATTTTTGTTGCCCTTGGCCAGTGTCCTTCCTACATATATGTATAAAAAAAACCTTCCAAACCTTGGTTTAACACAGCTTATTCTCGTGCGATACATGATAGAGAGCTGGCTCACAAAAGGTACTCAAGCCTTCCATCACCAGAATTTCATGCACTTTATATTTCTGCTCAGAACCATGCGAAGTCAGCTCTCCAACTAACCATAAATTTCTTCATTAATAGAGTGTCAAAATCTTTCAAGATTTAATTTACCTCGTGACTTCTGGCACCTAGCCAAAAAAACATCTCCAATAACTTTGCTTCTTTTTCTTTCTCTTTTTTATTTCAACCAGATGGCACCACTGCTATCACAAGTACCTTTAAAGCTGATCTCAAACCTTTACTAAAAACTGTTTTCCATGAGCTCGCTGGCCTAAACCCTTGGAAGACTTTTGGACCTGATGGTGTCCCTCTTATAATTCTCCGAAACTGCGTCTCCGTGCTTGCACCTTGCCTAGTCAAACTCTTTCAACTGTCTGTCTGTCAAAATCTACCTTTCCTTCTTGCTGGAAGTATGCCTACATTCAGCCTGTTCCTAAAAAGTGTGGCCGTTCTAATCTCTCAAACTACCGTCCTATTGCTTTAATTTCCTGCCTCTCTAAAGTTTTTAGATCTATGTTCAACAGGAAGATTCTTAAACATCTATCACTTCACTAGTGATCTGGCTTTTCTTACTGAGTCTTGGTCATCTTCTTTTAGAGATTTTGGTGAAACTTTTACCGTTGCCTTAGACTTATCTTAAGCTTTTGATAGAGTTTGGCACAAAGCTTTGATTTCCAAACTACCCTCCTGTGGCTTCTGTTCTCCCTGAAGAATGTCTATTTCTCCATCGTGCAGAACTCGGAAATAGGAGAAGATTCTAGGGCTAAGTGAGAAGCCATCATGTTTGTCAACAGCTCTAATTCTTCCTTTCTCAGTACATTCTTACAAAACTACAAAAACTATCACACAATGAGTTTTGACTTATAAACTTATACTTAGTAAATGTAATACTTATGAACATAAATTACTAAAGTTCTTTTCCTTGGCTAAAGCCCCTTATTTAGGACTAGAAACACAGCAGCAAGAAATACTGGCACATTATAAGAACGTGACTATGTGACAGTAAACGAAAACGAGAGCTTGGCCGTCCATTTTGAGGGAGACTTAAGAAACTAGAACAACACTCATAAAATTAAGACTATTGAGGTTATTTCAGATTTAACATTCTCCCCCCATAGGGGGCGTTAAAGCCACCTATCTTAAGAATATATATGTAAATCTTACAAAAATCCTTAAACTTAAACTTAATGACACATATTACAATCTTCACTTCATCATCTTATAAGTCTAACTTAGCAGAACCTTGATTATTCTACTAGATCTAGTCTTAGAAATCACATTATCATCACTAACAGTATCCACAAACAAACTAGTGTCCTCATCACATGAATTTCCATTAACATCAGGGTTATTATAGATCATAGGCCTACAAGAGAGATCAATGTCATCAGATCTAGTTACTTCTAAGTTATACAACCGTTGAATAGGCCTTGTAATCTCTCCCTTACTTGTTTTTAACTTTACACTTCTTACAAGTCCATCTTTACCATGAAAAACATCAGTTATAACTCCAAGAGGCCATTTCAGTCTTGGAATGTTGTCCTCCTTGATCAACACAAGATCACCCTTAGACAAACTACAATTATGAGTGAATCCTTTGACAACTTGAGGTAAATTGGTTATATAATTATTACTCCAGACCTTCCAAAAATGTTCTAGCCTCTGATTCTTCACACATTACCTCTCAGTCAAATCCTTGGAAGTTACTATACGTGGTTCTAAATCCTGTGAGGGTTTACTGTGAGGCACCCTACCTAGGAGGAAATGTGAGGGGGTAAGATACTGAGAGGAGTCAGGATCGTCACTCACATAGGTCAAGGGTCTTGAATTGATGGATGACTCTATTTCTACTAGTATGGTTTCTAATTCAGTCTTACTTACATAATTTTGGTTCAGAGTCTTTCTTAAGGCAAGTTTAACTGACCTAATGAGTCTTTCCCACCAGCCACCCCACCAAGGAGACCGAGGGACTATAAATTTCCATTTTGGGGCTAGATGACCATATATCTTCTGTACTTCAGTTTGAGCAGCTATGAAAGTCTTTGCATTATCTGAGTACATGATACTAGGTAAGCCTCTCCCAGCAACAAATCTTCTTATAGCTAAGAGGCAGTCAGACAAGGATAGTGACTCTGTGAGTTCTAGATGAATGGCTCTTGTAACACCACAAGTGAACAAGAGAACATAAAACTTGTTACTAGGATAATCAGCACAAAACAAAGGGCCAGCAAAATCTAGTCCAGTGACACTGAAAGGTGGAGCAGATATCACTCTTTCCTTAGGTAATGGAGCCACAGGTTGGCTGCATGGTCTAGAATCAAGACAACGGCAGCTTAAACACTCCATCACTACTGTCTTAGCTAGTCTTCTCACTCCTATGATCCAAAAGTTGGTCCTTAGAGATGAAATGACAGTGTCAACACCTGCATGCTTCAGAAATTTATGTTGAAATCTTATCAAAAGCTTGGCAAGAGGACCCTTGGGTATTATAACAGGATGTTTAGTGTCATAATCTAAGTCTGAAAACTTAAGACGGCCTTTGATTCTTAACAGTCCCTTATCGTCTATGAATGGGTCCAATTTGCTTAACTTAGACACTTGAGGAATAGCTTTATTATTCATGAGGGTCTTTATTTCATCAGAGAATTCTTCTCGTTGGATGAGATAAATCATCTTCAATTTAGCCAAATCAATCTCTTCAGTAGTGATGGAGCCTTTCAACTTAATCTTCACATTTCTACAGTTGTTAATAAACCTTAAAACATAAGCTGTAACCCTTAAAGCCTTACTCAGATCACTGTACTTGTTTAAGTCTATGAAAGGAGATTCTGGTTCTCCTTGAACACTGAGACAGACAGTACTTTTGGTGCTCGTTTCCTTCGTATCACTGACTAAGGTACTACCTTCCTTATGATGACAAGGGGTGTTTGTTAGCATACTAGGCCCAAACAGCCACATAGAATTATCCACAAGCTTGTCTGCTAACAAACCCCGTGTTATCAAATCAGCTGGATTGTCTTTGCTTCTGCAATGTTGCCAGCAATTTTTAGGTGTTAACTCTAAGATATCCCTTACTCTATTAGACACAAATACATCTTTCTTACTAGTTTCTCCTTGTATCCATGACAGGGCAATAGTGGAATCTCTCCAACACACAACTTGAGTGTTACTATCTAACTTAAGGGAAGTCTTAACAAAGTCCACCAGTCTTGAACACAAAAGAGCTCCCATTAGCTCTAATCTTGGCAAGGTAACAGTCTTTATGGGAGCGACTCTTGACTTGGAAGCTACTAACGATACCTTAGATGAATTGTCCTCTAAGGTTACTCGCAAGTATACACATGCTCCATAGCCCTTCTCTGATGCATCACCAAACCCATGTAGCTCTACATTGTGTAGCTCCCCCCAAGATAGCTCTGGAAAATAGCATCTGTTTACATGAAATGATTTGAGGCATTGACTACTAAGAAGCCATTTCTGAAACTTTGACTTCAAATCTGAAGGCATCTCTTCATCCCAACTTACATTTAGTTTCCAGAGTTCTTGAAAGAGAATTTTGCCGTACATGACAAAGGGGCTAATTAATCCTAAAGGGTCAAAGATTTTGGCAATAACACTAAGTATGCTCCGCTTTGTAGAGGCTATTTCAACACTGGTGTCTGGGTTAATGGCAACAAAAGAGAATGTATCCTGTGAATTACACCACTTCAGCCCTAACACAGTATTAGGTTCATCTCCACTTACAAGGTACTGGTCATGGGACTTGGATGTAATCAAGAGACTATTTGACACAAGCTTTGTAAGATCCATACTAGCATCAGCTAAATTACTACGTGCTTCACAGAATTTTTCAGATGCCTCTACAACTGAATCTGCACCACTTAACCAATTATCTGTGTACATGTTAGACTTCAGTTCTTGTATTACACTTGTTTCTGGATACTTGTCCAAATGATGTTTGATAGTAGCATTTAACAGAAAGGGACTAGCTGTGTTACCAAAGGGTACACGTGTGAATCGCATGTGCCGCACCGTACCATCCTCTCTTGGTAACAAAAATCTATGAACATCTCTGTCATTCTTTTGAACACTTACTTGCAAAAATGCTTTAGTTATGTCTGCTGTTATGGCAAAGGGCCAACGACGGAAGCGGATGAGTACCTCAACCAAGTCCGGGTTGAGCGATGGGCCAGACAGCAAACAGCCATTCAATAACACACCACTGTAACCAGTGGCAGAGGCATCAAAAACTGGTCTTACTTTAGTACTTGTACTGCTCAACTTCACTACTGGACGGTGTGGCATGTAGTACACGGGACTCACACCTGATACTTCTTCACTTGGTACTTCTATTATGAGATCAGACTCATAACTATCAAACACCTTTTGATACTCTTTCTTTAGTTCTTTGTCCTTATCCAACTTAACCATTAACTTACTTAACCTCTTTCTGACTAAACCTTCATTGTTCATAAGCCTATCTTTAGCAAATTCATCTTTCCATGGTAGAGTGACCTCATATCGGCCATCCACAAACTGCACTGTACTCTCAAATTCTCTGTGTACTCTGGCATCGCTGTAACTTTCTACAACTTCCTTAGGCTTAATCCCTACAGTTTCCAGATCCCAAAATCTTCTTAAATCAGCATCTGAAACACTGGAAATACATAACAGTTGTGCAGCAGAGTACTCAGAGGGTGTGGGAGCACACTCAGATATCTTACCAGATAGTATATACCCAAAGACAGACTTCATGGCTACAACACTATTCAGTTGAATGGCATCTGTAGGTGAAATCAATGTCCAATAGAAGCCTAATCCAATCAAGATATCAACTTCAAGAGGAGAGTCCTGCTGATAATCATCTGCTAATGCAACATGAGAAAATGAATTAAGCACTGCATTGGGTACAACAGGTCTCACTAAAGGCTGACATATTTTAGGTATTTCAGCTGCAATAATGGGTACAATTTTCCTTTCAGAATTCCATAACTTTAAACTATAAACATTTCTATGTTCATTCTTTCCAGCACTGTGACCTCCAAAACTAGAGTACAGTATAGGTGTACTAGTGACCCATTGTGGCTTACACTTTTTCACAAAACTACTGCTGACATAGGTTCTATCTGCACCATTATCAAACATAACCTTAGCTACTACAACATTACCATCTCCTGTGCTTACTTGGACCTTTGCGGTCTGTAAAATAGTGCAGTTACTACCCTGTCCAGACAGAAGTACTACATTCTCAGGTTTGGCACTAGTGTCACTACTTTTACTCTCTTTATATTCTTCCTTTTTTAAACTTGTTTCTAACTATACACCACACATAAGTACATTGTGAGTACCATTACATTTTGTACACTTTATGTGGGACTTACATTCTCTTGACATATGTCCACTGTTTAAGCACTTGAAACAGAGACCCAAACCTTTTATCTTCTCACCTCGCTCCTTACCATCTAACTTTAACACAGCAAAACAATTCTCCGACTTATGCCTTTTACTACAAAAAGAGCAGAGAGAGCTTTCTTGTTTTGAAGAAGCATGATGGGCTGCAGCTGAGTATACCTTTTCCTTAAAACCTTTACTTTCTTTCCTTTCGTCACTAATGCTTTTCTTACCCTTAAAGGCTTCAGATCTTTCCAATCTTGATATTTCTTTGTGAAGGAATTGTAACAGCCACTCCAAATCACTTTCGTGTCCATCCCCATCCCTGGCCCATTCTAGCCTCAGTTCATTGGGTAGACGAGACAGGATAATAGGGGTGAGAAACACTTCACACTGCTTCCCACTGACACCTAAAGCTTCTAAACTACGAATGTGTGTTAGGATTTCATCGTGCAACTTCCATAGTTGAGCAACACTCTTTGTTCCATTTTGATTAAGGTTGACATGACCACAAAGCAAGGCCTGGACGTGTGCAAAAGTAATTCTTTCTGGCTTCCCATAGCGGTCTTTCAGTAAGTCACAGACATGACCACAAAGCAAGGCCTGGACGTGTGCAAAAGTAATTCTTTCTGGCTTCCCATAGCGGTCTTTCAGTAAGTCACAGGCAACTTGATAATTCTCACTGGTATGTGCCAACCCCTTGACCACACTCTTGGCATCCCCCTCCAGTAAAGACAACAAATAGGTAAACTTACTAATTACTGGAAGGTTAGTAGCATTAATGTGGGAGTTGAACTGGTCCCAAAAGGACTGCCATTGTGTGATTTCACCGCTGAACTTTGGCAGCTCCAATTTGGGTAACTTCACATTCACAGCTTCTGAGTCTTGAGATCCACTTACACTACTTGGAACTGGAGACCCACCTGGTGCTGCTGCTGCTAACTTTCTTATCTTGTCCTCAGCTAGAAGTCTAGGTTTCATACTTTCTTGTCTGAAGGCGTGAGCTTCATCTAATTCTTGGTCCAGTTCTTCAGCTTCGACTTCACCTTCTAGTTCTTCTTGTACTTCATCTAACTTGGTTAATCTTTTGTCAAACTCTTGAATGGCGTACTCCATTTCACTAAGGGTGGGAGTGGGCTGAGCTAGCACCTCTGAGAGAGTTTGTGAGGTTCTTGTCACCCAGCCCCTACACGCCGTTCTCTTCTTCTTAAGCTTCTCCATTTCGTTGTCACTGCACAAACTTGTCTAAATCTTGAACTTAGGTACTTGCTTTCCCGGGTCTGGGCACCAAAATGGCGAATGTCTATTTCTCCATCGTGCAGAACTCAGAAATAGGAGAAGATTCTAGGGCTAAGTGAGAAGCCATCATGTTTGTCAACAGCTCTAATTCTTCCTTTCTCAGTATATTCTTACAAAACTACAAAAATTATCACACAATGAGTTTTGACTTATATACTTATACTTAGTAAATGTAATACTTATGAACATAAATTACTAAAGTTCTTTTCCTTGGCTAAACCCCCTTATTTAGGACTAGAAACACAGCAGCAAGAAATACTGGCACATTATAGGAACGTGACTATGTGACAGTAAACGAAAACGAGAGCTTGGCCGTCCATTTTGAGGGAGACTTAAGAAACTAGAACAACACTAATAAAATTAAGACTATTGAGGTTATTTCAGATTTAACACTCCCTGTAACTTCATCCTAAGTTTCTTTTCTGACCTTTCTGTTCCTGCTGTGGTAGACGGTCACTGTTCTTCTCCTAAATCTATTATCAGTGGTGTTGCTCAGGGTTTGTCCTGTCACCCACTGTCATGTTATTTGCCGAGTTTACCCTGAAAAGGAACACGTGTTCTTAGTGTCCCCCATGTTCCGTTTTCCTCTGCATATCTTTATTCTTAGTTATAAGTTAGTATAAAGCTTATTTACTCATTTTATATCATGTAGTATTATTCTCTTTATAATTTAAGTTCTTTAAATGTATGTATACGTAAGGAAAAAGGTGTATTTGAAGATGGAATGTGTTGAGATGAGAGAATATATGTGTCTGCCTCTCATATCTGAGTCAGTAGAATTTCAGAACGAATAGAGGCCCAGGGGGAGAAACAAGTGACGGTGTTCTCACAGGATAAATTTGGGTAGTGTTGTGGTGATTGAGCGGCCGTGGGGAAGTATTGGCGATGTAGTGGCATAACTCTGATATCCAGGATCAGGTTGGTGAGTCTTTTGTGGTACCAAGAGCTCTTGTTCACTGAAATTTGGTTGTCGAATGGTGTCGGTGATGTAAAGCTGAGGGGTAGAGTAGCAGTGAGAGGCAGCCATTTTGGGGTTGGGGTTGTGGTGGTGTTGTGGCATTATTGGTGTCTATGGGGATGGTGTTGTGGTGTTATAGGTGAACTATGTCGATGGTGGTGATGTCTTGTGAAGTTTGAGATGAAATACGGGAATAGTCGTTTGGGGACGCGGTGACGGCGTCTGGAGAAAATCCTGCAGCTGGGAAAATATTCCAGTGGCCTGTGAAGAAGTAAAAGGGTTTTAATGCTTTGTGAAATGACAGGAATGTCATATATTGATGTGTATAATCTTTAAGCAATAAGGGAGGCGATATAAGAGCCTGAGTAAAGAGACACGTATGATAATTTAGTGTGGGAATTACCCTGTGTTGGTGTAAGTTAGAAATTTGTTTCCCTAGTTTCCTTTAATGAGTATTACCTCTGTTTATTTTATAAGCTAACATTATTATTAATATATTCTATTATTATATAGAATAGTTGTGTTTTCTACCTCACTGATCTAGTATTGAGGTGATTCCTGCCAAGGTAAATAGCTAACGATTTCGGATAGGTCCGGTAGGCATTCGAGGCCTTTAAAATCCAGACCGTTAAAACTTTCTGGGATCAGTGTACCATCCACTATCTTTGAAAGATAACTGGGATCGTGACAGAAATGGGGGCCCGTCTGGGATATTGAATATTTTGCGGGGTGTAATAAGTGTTACTCGGTATTTGTCACTGAGAGGAATTCACCTGTGTGAAATATTTCTTTAAACTGTGTATGTATATCTTGTGTAGATCATTTTATGGTGCCGGTATTTATGTGTGAAATTATATTTTGTTGGGGTTAAATAACTAATGGTGAAATATTTGGAGGAATATTTTGTGAAGTGTAGTGATTGCAATCTTGGTAGCTAAACGGTTTGAGGCGTTCCTTCTGTCCAGAAGTGCACATGCCTTGTACCAGCTAACCAAGTTTACTGGCTGAGAAGTTCCAAGTAAAGTTGAAATCCAAGAAAAAGGAAGAGGAAATAGTGTAGTGCAGGTGTAGTTGAAAAATGCTATCGTGGAGAGGAGCTGGTTTAAAAATGATAGTGATGAAAGTGAGGATGATGATGGAAAGAGTGTAGAGGGAGGTGCTGGGGTGAGTGGGGTAAATCTGGGTGCACTTCGCGGAACTGATGGCCTTTCTAGTAGTGAAAAGTTTGAATTAAGGAAACTTTAATTGCAAATGGAGAGGGAGCAGATGCAGAAAGAACTGGAGATGAAGAAGGTGCAGATACAAATGCAGAAAGAAGTAGAAATATAAAAAAAAATAAGGGCAGAAAAAGGAATTAAATTAACAGAAGCCAGGGCAGGAAACGGTGCTCAAGGAAACGGGGATGTAGAAAGAAGTGTAATCTATGTGCCTAAATTTGTGGAAGGGGAGGAAGAGAATTTCTTCCTTCAGTTTGAAAAAAAAAAAAAAAATGCAAAGTTGAAGGGATGAGATGAAAATGAGTGAGCATTGCTGGTCCAGTCTAAATTCGAAGGAAAGGCTAGAGAGGCATATGCGAGTTTGAGTGAGGAAGAGGCAAGTGATTATAAAGTGATAAGGGAAGCAGTGTTGGGATCAAGCCTTTTAAGTCTGGGAGTGTACTGGGAAAGATTCCGCAGGGTTAGAAAACGAGCAGGTGCCACTTATCTCAAGATGGCTCGAGAGTGCTGCCTTAAACTGGAACGATGGATGAAGGCCGAAGAAGTCACTACGGTCGAGTAGATGAAAGGAGTTCTGGTGATGGAACAATTTATAGACCAAGTACCACCCCCCCAGTTTAAAATATGAGCTCATATCACATAATGTGAAAGATGTATTGGAAGCTGGACGCAGGACTGACAATTATTGTGAAGCTCACGAATTCAGTAGAGGTGAATACCATGGAGGGAGAAGGCCCTTCTTCAACAAAAGTGATGGTCATCAGAGATATAGGAATGACCATCAAATGAGCTTGAGATCATTCCACAGACCAGATCCGCCCTGCCCTAACAACTATAATTTGTCCCACAATTACAACATGCCCCCCACCACACAACCACAACCTGAGGCCTATGCCACACAGGATCAGGCAGAAAAGCACTATCTACTACAAGAAGGGTAGTGATGATGAAGGTGCAGTGCCTCAGATGTGGGGGAATTTGGCACTGGTTTATCAGTGTATGAAGGGAAGGCCGAAGCCAATGGGAATAGTGACCGCCCAAAAGAACCTGGTGAAGTATGTGGATAATATGAATGCACAGATGCCAGAGGAGTCACAGAAGGATGTAGAAGGCAAGAAGGCAAGTAGGACTTACTGAAAGGGCAAAAGCCATATCAGCTTTTGTCACCATGGATGGATTGCATCAGTACAAAGTTCTTCCATTTGGAATGAAAAATGGTGGAAGTTCTTTTCAGAGATTGATGAATAGAGTACTGAAATGATTGAAGGGATGTTCTGTGTATGTAAATGACATTTTGTTATACACTGAGAGTTGGGGGGGAACATGTGCAGTTACTGGAGGAAGCATCCAGGAGGCTGGATAGTGCCAATCTCACTGTAAACTTGATGAAAAGTCATTTTGTGCAAGCTGATGTGGAATACGTAGGTTTCAAGGTAGGGAAAGGTGAAGTGAGAACTGTGGAAACCAAGGTTAAAGACATTGTAGATCTCCCTCCACCCACCCACAGGAGAGAGATACTGAGATTCTTAGGGGCCATTGGGTATTACAGGCGTTTTTATAAGAATTTTTCAGATGTTGCCAAATTGCTAGGTAAAAAGTCAAAATTTTGTTGGGGTAAGCATTGTGAGGAAGCTTTTGTGGAAATAAAGGAAATGTTAATCAGGAACCGAGTGCTGCGCATGTCTGATTATGAAAACTACAATTGTGTTAAAAGTGGATGCCAGTCAGGATGGTGTGGGTGGTATGTTAATGTAGGATCATGAGGGAGTTGAACATCCCACAGGCTATTATTCTAAGAAGCTGCTACCATATCAGAGGGCTTACAGCACGATTGAGAAAGAGGTTTTTGGAATTTTGCTGAGACTGAGTCATTTTGAAGTATATGTCAAAGGTCTTCACCGACCACAACCCCCTGATTTTCCTGCATAGAATGAAAAACACCAATCAAAGGCTGATGAGGTGGTGCCTGGTCTTACAGAATTATGACCTGACAATTCACATTGTAAAAGGCAGCAACAATGTAATTGCTGATGCCTTGTCTTGCGCCCTATCTAGTCATGAGACATCCTAATCAGGTGTCTCATGCCTCTTTGGGAAGGGGAAGTCATGTTATTTGCCGAGTTTACCATGAAAAGGAACATGTTTTCTTAGTGTCCCCTGTGTTCCGTTTTCCTCCTGTGCATATCTTTATTCTTAGTTATAAGTTAGAATAAGATATATCTACTCATTTTATATCATGTAGTATTATTCTCTTCATAATTTAAGTTCTTTATATATACGTAAGGAAAAAGGTGTATTTGAAGGTAAAATGTGTTGAGGCGAGAGGAGATATGTGACTGCCTCTTGTATCTGAGTCAGCAGACTTTCAGAACGCATAAAGGCTCAGAGGAAGACAAGGGATGGTGTTCTCATGGGATAAACTTGGGTGGTGTTGTGGTGATTGAGCAGGCATGTGGAGGTATTGGCGATGTGGTGTCAAAACCCTGATATCCAGGATCAGGTTGGTGAGTCTTTTGTGGTACCAAGAGCTCTTGTTCAGTGAAATCTGGTTGGTGAGTGGTGTCAGTGACGTAATGCTGAGGGGTAGAGTAGCGGTGAGAGGCAGCCATTTTGGGGTTGGGGTTGTAGTGATGTTGTGGCATTATTGGTGTCTTTAGGGATGGTGTTGTAGTATTATAGGTGAACTATGGCGATGGTGGTGATGTCTTGTGAAGTTTGAGGTGAAATACGGGAATAGTCGTTTAGGGACACAGTGACGGCATCTGGGGAATTTTCCTGTAGCTAGGGAAAATATTCCAGTGGCCTGTGAAGGAGCAAAAGGGTTTTAATGTTTTGTGAAGTGATGGGAATGTCATATATTAATGTCTATAAACTTTAAGAAATAAGGGAGGTGATATAAGAGCCTGAGTAAAGAGAAACGTTTGGTAATTGAGTGTGGGAATTACCCTGTGTTGGTGTAGGGTAGAAATTTATTTCCCTAGTGTCCTTTAATATGTATTATCTCAATTCATTTATAAGTTAACATTATTATTAATAAATTCTGTTATTATATAGAATAATTGTGTTTTCTACTACAACGCTGATCTGCTAATGAAGTGATTTCTGGCGTGCTGTGCCAAGGTTTTGAGAGTGTTTAATAGCTGACGATTTCGGATAGGTTGGTAAGGTATTTGAGACCTTTAAAAATCCAGGCCTTTAAAATTTTCTGGGATCAGTGTACCGTCCATTTGTCCACTTTCTCGGAAAGATAACCGGGAACGTGACGCCCACTGTCTTCCCATTATTCATCAATGATCTTCTAAACTTCTTGTCCTATCCACTCCTACGATGATGATACCACTCTGCACTTTTCCACATCTTTTCGTTGACATCCAACCATTCCAGAAGTAAATAGTTCATGCAGCGAAGCCACATAACGCCTGACTTCTGATCTCTCTAAAATATCTAATTAGGGCAGACCAAACTTAGTATTGTTCAATGCATCAAAAACTCAATTGCTCCTTTCATCAATTTGACACAACCTTCTAGACAACTATCCTCTCTTCTTCAGTGACACTCAACTGTCCTCCTCTTCTACACTGAACATCCTTGATCTGTCCTTTATTTATAATCTAAACTGGAAATTTCACATCTCATCTCTAGCTAAAACAGCTTCTATGAAGTTAGGTGTTCTGAGACGTCTCCGCCAGTTTTTTTTTTTTTTTCACCCCTCTAGCTGCTAACTCTTAATAGGAACCTTATCTGTCCATGTATGACGTATGCTTCACATGTCTGGGGAGAGTTTCATTTATACCGCTCTTTTAGACAGGGTGGAATCAAAAGCTTTTCGTCTCATGAATTCCTCTCCTCTAACTGACTGTCTTCAGCCTCTTTCTCATCACTGCAATGTTGCATCTCTTGCTGTTTTCTACCGTTATTTTCATGCTAACTGGTCTTCTGATCTTGCTGACTGCATGCCTTCCCTTCTCCCGCAGCTTCACTGCCCAAGACTTTCTTCTTTCTCTCACCCCTATTCTGTCCACCTCTATAATGCAAGAGTTAACCAGTATTCTCAATCATTCATCCCTCTCTCTGATAAACTCTGGAAATTCCTGCATGCTTCTGCATTTCCATCTTCCTATGACTTGAACTCCTTTAAGAGGAAGGTTTCAAGATACTTATCCTTCAATTTTTGACAACCGTCTTGGACCCCATTCAAGGATTGTCATCTCAGTGGGCCTTTTTTTTCTTTATTATTGGATTTTTGTTGTCCTTGGCTGGTACCCTTCCTACATAAAAAGAAAAAAAAAAAAACTCAACTGACGTGGCAAAAACTCCTAACTGTCCTGGCAACTGGTAAGAACTGCCACCCTTATACTGGAGTATGTCATGAAAGGGAATGGGGGTGGAAGGAGCAACCCGAGTTACCACCTCTTAGCCTATCGGCCTTCTCATTCCCCTGAACTCCAACATGTGCAGGGACCCAGCAAAATGGGACGTGATAGCTTCTACACTGTAAAAGGTTTAGCCACTCAAGAATCGATAAAACGAGTGGGTGAAGGGAAGAAAGGCTAGAATGTTGAATACCAGAAAGAACACAGCGAGAATCGCTAAGAAAATTGTAAAAGATGAGGGGGAAGAGTAAAAATAATTCATAAAGCTAAAATAATGGCAGACAGTTCTGCCATTAAAACGGAGGCAACATCGGGGAGGCTACCGCCTCGATAGAAAGAAGGAAAGATAACACCAAATCCGACCCTATCTTCGGATTCTGAACCGTCCATAAATACAGGGATGGGGTCAGAACGTGTGGAATAGTGTTCCAAGAATAATGCACGGGACTCATAATCCGGTAATAAGTTCTTATTAGGGATAGCAAAGTCGCAGACAGAAATATCTGGGAATTTCCAGTATCCAACTCCAGGATATCTACAGGAACTTAGAGAAATGGAGGGTACATTTAATGCTACCATAACAGATGCAACCCAAACACCAAGAGGTTTTGGCAAACTCGGGTGAGACGTGTAAAATGGGAACATGAATTACAGGAGACGGCCACACAAGGAACAGAGACGGGAAGACGTTGAAGATGATACCAGCACGTCAGTAATATTCAAACATATTCAAACGCCAAGGTACATACACTAAATATATGCAGCCTTACAGTGGCAAATCACGAAGCCAAAGAGAAGAAGACTTCCATAGAAAAGAACTTAATCCGTGAAAGAATTTGATGACTTACCCATGTAATAATAATAATAATAGTAAACGGTTTATTATTTAGGCAGTGTGTGTGTGTGTGTGTGTGTGTGTGTGTGTGTGTGTGTGTGTGTGTGTGTGTGTCATAAACCCTTGGTCATAGAACTTTACACGTAATGCGCAATATTTCCAGGGCTTGTTACGAAGTTTTAGAAGTTGCGAGACGTGGAATAGTTGCAAGTAAGGCCTCTGAGGGGTTCCTGAGAGGAAAAATGTAGCAAAGTTTTGAGTATTCATTACCGGTCGAGTCTTCTCTCATAAGTGTCTCTCTCTCTCTCTCTCTCTCTCTCTCTCTCTCTCTCTCTCTCTCTCTCTCTCTCTCTCTCTCTCTCTCTCTCTCTCTCTCTCTCTCTCTCTATTACACACACACACACACACACACACACACACACACACACACACACACACAATTATTTTACATTATCACTTTTCTTTTGTGTGTGTGTGTGTGTGTGTGTGTGTGTGTGTGTAACAGAGAGAGAGAGAGAGAGAGAGAGAATTTGTTTTATTTCGTTTTCATCTATGTATTGTAGCCCAAAGGCGTCATTCTAAAACAAATAAATATTTATTAAAGATGATTCTAACAATGTCTGATGACTAAATCAGACAAAAATTAAATCAAGATACAAGTAAAAAAAATAACGAAATTAAATAATTCTGCCCATAGCAATCCACCAACATTCATCAAAAAGAGGGTATGGAACGAGGACTTCATCTTGACATCAGGCAGCGTACACAGTAATAGTTCAGTGTGTCGGAAAGTGACACGGCAAGCAAGAGGAAAAAATTAATTAGGCACATCCTCTGATTCAACCACAATGGTCTGCAACCTGAACGTATTTGGCAGCTGCCACATTGTATTTAATAACCGTTTGGCACCAGCGACGGCTTTTGTAGCGGTGGTGGATGAACGTGTCGTAATATTGTATGGAGACGCTGTTTGGCCTCTGATGGTCACAACAATGGTTAGTGGCGAGGAAAGCATGAGAGGGGAGCCTGGACAACTAGTAGTGGAGTCAATGTAATAGAACGGCACCAAGGCCTGGGGCCTCAGGAGGACACTGTGGTTGTGGTCTCCAGTGCTAGCTGCCTTTGTAGAGCAGACAGAGTAGTCTTAGAAGGTAGAGTTTAGTGGGGTGGTAGGGATAGAATCGTCCACGCTGGAGGATCAGGAAAAGCGTCTGGAATATTAATGTCGAGCCTTGGAAGTACAAAATAAATTTTCCTAATAAGAGTATGACCACCAGCCTGAAGAGGAAGTCTTTGTAGGCGGAGGTGTATGGCATTTCTTTTAGAAGTGGAGTAACCTAAGGGTGATGAAAAGTGTAACTGTTGAGCAAATTGCATTGGATAGTAAATTAAATCAAGTCACCCAGAAATTATTAATTAATCTATTCTGAAATTTTTCACGGAGTTCCAGGAATGTAAGGGGAATCTGAGCTAAAGCCGAGGAAAGGTATTAACAGAACTGATGAAGTTTATGCAAATAAGTAGTCCTGGTATATACATTAAGACCACACATCCATACATTATTTCAGACAGTAATTCTGCGGAATCTACCAGTGCATAGTCCATAAGGAACATACACGGTTAAGCACCCTTCATAATTATATACATGCTGACTCTGTAACATCGCTCACCGGCTTGCTTGAAAGTGGAGTGGAAAGCCATAACGGTAACACACTTGTTCTCGTATGAGTCCTCGCACTACGTAAGCTCGGTTCACTGGTTGGTAAGATTTTCGTTCATGTAAGTATTTACCTGAGTTATTACTAGGTCACCTCATCCAGGATGAAGACTATAAATAGTCTATTATTCTAATATTCACTAGATTCCATATCCAGAGTGAGAGGTGCAAATACTTTCTTTCATCCGGAGGACGCTTTTCCGCCAGCCAGGTGAGACAACCACGTTACTCTGTCACGTTACTGCCATACTCGTCGTTAAACGCAAGGCCACACAAGGTCACAGGAATACAAATTCCAGTAATGCTGCTGACGAGCAAATGACTGGTGCAAGGCGCTTTTGTATCCGATCCAAAAGATCTGCATGGTGGGATGTCCGTTGTACCCGAGTAGCGAGGGAAATGGAGACCGATGCACTCAAGTAGAGATACTCTCTATGTAAGAGATGTGATGCACTCGCCTCAGGAGAGTTTCGGTAGGACTCTTGGGTTCTGAAGAATGAAGATTTTTTTTTTATTCTTTTTTTTTTTTTTTTTTTAAGATATTAAGCCGTATCATCACCTAGCAGGCAGACTTGAATGGGATTAATGAATGGACAAAGATAGGAAATGCAGTTTAATATTAACAAATGCAAAGTACTTAGAGTAGGTAAAAAAAAAAAAAGGTACACAATAAATATCGATGTTTATCGATGATAAAACCGATAACCATCGGTAGGTTCAGGGAACGAAAAGGATTTAGGAGTTATAGTTAGCTCTGATATCTGTCTAAGAAAACAATGCACAGAGGCCAGGAATAAAGCTGAATCGCATATTAGGATTAATTTTTAGAATATAAGTCCCGAAGTTGTATTTCATTCTAGTCAGGCCTCATTTAGACTATGCAGTGCATAGTCTAGATGACCCCATATTAAAAGAAGGAACTGACAGTAGCCCCTTTTCTGTTCCCTTCTACTTTTACTATCCTCATTTTCAATCCAAACCTGGATGTTGCATCTAAGTGTGCATCTGGCTAAGACTACAGTCACTCAAACTAAATTCATATGTGCTGAATACTTCTCACCTAGCTCCTCTGACTCTAAAAATATTTTTTGACTTCTTAACTTCCTAAGTGGAGCACATTTTGACTTTCTTCCCTTTGCAAACATCTCCATTCTTGAAGACTTCAGAGTTCACTAAAAACTTTCCTTTCCTCTTCCTTCACTGACCATCCTGGAGAACTAGAATTTAAACTTTGTTATTCTCCATGACCTAGAGTAACTGGTACAACACCCTACTCTTATTTCTGACCATCTTGGAGATACGCCCAACATTCTTGACCTTTTCTTAACCTCTAATCCTTTTGCTTATGCTGTTACCCTATCTTCTCCGTTGGTTTCCTCCAATCACAATCTCACATCTGTATCTTGTCCTATCGCTCCAATCCCTTCTCAGGATCCCCAAAGCGGAGGTGCCTCTGGCATTTTGCCTCTGGTAATTGAGGGAAGCTGAGGAGGTATTATGCTGATTTTCCTTGGAATGACTACTGCTTCCGTGTCAGAAATCCGTCTCTGTGTGCTGAGCGCATAAAAGAGGTGTAGTATCTGGCATGGAGGCGTACATTCCTCACTCTTTCTCTTGACCTAAACCTTTCAAACCTTGATTTAACACAGCCTGTTCTCGTGCTATACATGATGAAGAGGTGGCCCACAAAAGGTACTTCAGCCTTCCATCATCTGAATCTCATGCCCTTTATATTTCTGCCCGGAATCATGCTAAATCCAATTAACCAAAAACTCCTTCATTAATAGAAAGTGTCAAAATCACTTAAGATCTAACTTCCCTAACTTTCCTCTCCAATAACTTTGCTTCTTCATCTTTCTCTCCTTTATTTCAGCCTGATGGCACCACTGCCATCTCATCTATTTTTAAAACTGAACTCTTCGCTCAAACTTTTACTAAAAACTCCACCTTGGATGATTCAGGGTGTGGTCCTCCCTCTCCTTCATCCTGTGACTACTTCATCGTACCCATTAAAATCCTTTGCAGTGATGTTTTCCATGTTCTTGCTGGCATAAACCCTTGGAAAGCTTACAGACCTGATGCGGTCCTTCATACTCTTCTCCAAACATGTGCTTCTGTGCTTGCACCTTGTCTAACCAAACTCTTTCAACTCTGTCCATCAACATCTATCTTTACTTTTTGCTGTACGTTTGCCTACATTCAGCCTGTTCCTAAAAAAGGGTGATCGTTCTAGTATCTCAAACTACCGTCATATTGCTTTAATTTCCTACCTATCTAAAGTTTTTGAATCTATCCTCAACTGGAAGATTCTTAAACATCTATCACTTCACAACCTTGTAAATCTGATTGCAAGTATGGATTCCCTCAAGGTCGCTTTACTGGTAATCCTCTGGCTTTTCTTGCTGAGTCTTGATCATCCTCTTTTAGAGATTTTGGTGAAACTTTTGTTGTTGCCTTAGACATATCAAAGGCTATTGATAGAGTCTGGCACAAAGCTTTGATTTCCAAACTACCCTCCTACGGCTTCTATCCTCTCTTTAACTTCATCTCACATTTCTTTTTCTGCCCGTTCTATTGCTGCTATATTAGACGGTCTCTGTTCTTCTCCTAAATCTATAGATAGTCGTGTTCCTCAGGGTTCTGTCCTGTCACCCACTCTCTTCCTATTAATAATAAGTAATCTTCTAAACCAAACTTCTTGTCCCATCCACTCCTACACTGATGATACCACCCTGCACATTTCGACGTCTTTTCATAGACGTCCAACCTTTGAGGAAGTAAACAGTCCACGCAGAGAAGCCACTGAACGCTTGACTTCTGATCTCTATAAAATTTCTTATTGAGGCAGAGCAAACTTAACATTGTTCAATGCGTCAAAAAAAAAAAAAAAAAAAAATCCTCCATCTATCAATTCTACACAACCTTCCAGTCAATTATCCTCTCTTCTTTAATGACAGTCAGTTGTCCCCCTCTTTTACACGGAACATCATCGGTCTGTCCTTTACTTATTTATTATCTAAACTGGAAACTTCACATCTCATCTCTAGTAAAAACTGCTTCTATAAAATTAGGCGTTCTGAGTCATCTCCGCTAGTTTTTCTCACAACCCGCTCCTCAAGGTGCTAACTCTGTACAGGGGACTTATCTGTCCACATATGGAGTATGCTTCACATGTTAGGGATGAGGTTCCACTCATACCGCTATTTTAGTCAGGATGGAATCAAAAGCTTTTCGTCTTATTAACTCGTCTCCTCTAACTGACTGTCTTCAGCCTTTCTCATTGCCGCATTGTTGCATCTCTTGCTATCTTCTACCGCTGTTTTCATGCTAACTGCTCTTCTGATCTTGCTAACTCCATGCCTCTCCTCTTGCCGCGGCCTCGCTGCACAAAACTTTTTTTTTTCTCTTATCCCTATTATGTCCACCTCTCTAATGCAAGAGTTAACTACTAGTCTCAATCAGTCATCCCTTTCTTTAGTAACTCTGGAACTCCCTGCCTGTTTCTGTATTTCTTCCTTCCTATAACTTGAACTTCTCAAGAGAGGAGGTTTCAAGACACTTATCTTTCAGTTCTCTTGACATCGCTTTTAGAACTGGCCCCTCAGTGGGATTTTTTTTTTCCTGTTTTTTGTTTCCCTTGGTTAAGTAAAGAAAAAAAACACTATCCTCTCTTCTTCACTGACACTCAACTGTTCCACTCTTCTGCACTGTGCATCCTCGGTCTCTCCTTTACTTATTACTGGTTAACAACCAAAATGCTTCCGAAACCAAAATAGTAATTTTCAACTAATTTTAGGTCGCTGATAATGAATATCATGGTTAAAATTGTTTGTTAGCTCTACTTTCAAGATACACCTACATGTCAAAAAAGTCTACCACGCTTGCGGCCGTGTGTTTCTCACAACAATCACAATCATACTGCCCTTCATTACTGACCTAGCAGTCATAGAATATGACTGTGCTATACGATCGTGTATTTTATGGTGAAATGTAAATGTTTTTCCTGGCGAAAGCCAACAGACCGTAGCAACAATTGTTATTTCTGCATGGTACCTTCAATACAAAAGGGCTTGTCAAAGAAGAAAAAGCACTCCATTAAGTATTTATTGGAGGAGGCAGTAAACACCTGCCGAAACGATAATTACTCCCAGTGAGGTCTAAAGCACTGCTCAGGGGGTGCTGTGAACTTATCATTAAACCCAGCTGTGACCTCACTGAACGTTTCCCTTTGTGTCTCACAACAAAAGGGGGCAGTCACAGCCTGCCTTCTAAAGACAACTCTTTTCCTCCACACAAAACTACAAGCACCAAATAACACACACACCCTTCACTCAAAAATTTTAAAATCATCATGGCGACTCCTACACCAGCCTCGGAGTTCCCATCTGGGGAGGGGACCATAAATGTCCCCAGGTCGGACTGCCTTTCTGTCGACGACCTTAAGTGTCTTGACACCCTCTTCAACTTTTTCTTCATTAACTTCTGCAACATTCGTGGTCTAAGATCTAACTTTCAATCTGTAGAACACCACCTCTCCTCTTCTAACCTCATCTTCTTTTCCTTACTGAAACTCAGGTGTCTGAGGCAACTGACAGTAGCCCCTTTTCTGTTCCCTCCTACTTTCTCTATCTTCATTCTCGATCCAAAGCTGGATGCTGCGTTTATGTGCGCAATGACTTAACCTGCTCTCGTGCCCACGCTCTTGAATCTTCCGAGTTTTCCACCATCTAGCTACGGCTACAGAGTCACTCTCATACTAAATTTATCTGTGCTGTATACCTCTCTCCTAACTCCTCTGACTATAAGAAATTCTTTGACTACTTAACTTCCAAAGTGGAGTACATTCTGACCCTCTTCCCTTTTGCAGAGATCTCCATTCTTGGAGACTTCAGTGTTCACCACCAGCTTTGCCTTTCCTCTCCCTTAACTGACCATCCTGGTGAACTAGCCTACAACTTTGCTATCCTCCATGACCTAGAGCAATTGGTGCAACACCCTACTCATATTCCTGACCGTCTTGGAGATACGCCCAACATTCTTGACCTTTTCCTGACCTCTAATCCTTCTGCTTATGCTGTCACCCTTTCTTCTCCGTTGGGCTCCTCCGATCACAATATCATATCCTTATCTTGTCCTATCACTCCAATCCCTCCTCATGATCCTCCTAAGCGAAGGTGCCTCTGGCGTTTTGCCTCTGCTAGTTGGGGGGACCTGAGGAGGTATTTTGCTGATTTTTTTTGGAATGACTACTGCTTCCGTGTCAGAGACCCGTCTTTGTGTGCTGAGCGCATAGCAGAGGTGATAGTGTCTGGCATGGAGGTATATATTCCTCACTCTTTTTCTCGTCCTAAACCTTCTAAACCTTGGTTTAACACAGCTTGTTCTCGTGCTATACATGATAGAGAGGTGGCCCACAAAAGGTACTTAAGCCTTCCATCACCAGAATCTCATGCACTTTATATTTCTGCCCGGAACCATGCCAAGTCTGTTCTCCAACTAACTAAAAACTCCTTCATTAACAGAAAATGTCAAAATCTAACTCCCCTCGTGACTTCTGGCATCTAGCCAAAAATATCTCCAATAACTTTGCTTCTTCTTCTTTCCCTCCTCTACTTCAACCAGATAGCACCACTGCTATCACATCTATTTCTAAAGCTGAACTCTTTGCTCAGACCTTTGTAAAAACTCAACCTTGGACGATTTTGGGCTTGTTCCTCCCTCTCCTTCACCCTCTGACTACTTCATGCCACCTATTAAAATTCTTCGCAATGAATTTTTCCATGCCCTCGCTGGCCTAAATCCTCGGAAGGCTTATGGACCTTATTGGGTCCCTCCTATTGTTCTCCGAAACTGTGCGTCCGTGCTTGCACCTTGCCTAGTCAAACTCTTTCAGCTCTCTGTCAACATCTATCTTTCCTTCTTGCTGGAAGTTTGCCTACATTCAACCTGTTCCTAAAAAGGGTGACCGTTCTAATCCCTCAAACTACCGTCCTATTGCTTTAATTTCCTGCCTGTCTAAAGTTTTTGAATCTATCCTCAACAGGAAGATTCTTAAACATCTATCACTTCGCAACCTTCGATCTGATCGCCAGTATGGGTTCCGTCAAGGCCGCTCTACTTGTGATCTTCTGGCTTTCCTTACTGAGTCTTTTAGAGATTTTGGTGAAACTTTTGCTGTTGCCTTGGACATATTAAAGCTTTTGATAGAGTCTGGCACAAAGCTTTGATTTCCAAACTACCCTCCTACGGTTTCTATCCTTCTCTCTGTAACTTCATCTCAAGTTTCCTTTCTCACCGCTCTATTACTGCTGTGGTAGATGGTCACTGTTCTTCTCCTAAATCTATTAACAGTGGTGTTCCTCAGGGTTCTGTCCTGTCACCCACTCTCTTCTTATTATTCCTTAATGATCTTCTAAACCAAACTTCTTGTCCTTTCCACTCCTACGCTGATGATACCACCCTGCACTTTTCCACGTCTTTTCATAGACGTCCAACCCTTCAGGAGGTAAACATATCACGCAGGGAAGCCACAGAACGCCTGACTTCTGATCTTTCTAAAATTGCTGATTGGGGCAGAGCAAACTTGGTATTGTTCAATGCCTCAAAAACTCAATTCCTCCATCTATCAACTCGACACAACCTTCCAGACAACTATCCCCTCTTCTTCAATGACACTCAACTGTCCCCCTCTTCTACACTGAACATCCTCGGTCTGTCCTTTACTTATAATCTGAACTGGAAACTTCACATCTCATCTCTAGCTAAAACAGCTTCTATGAAGTTAGGTGTTCTGAGACAACTCCGCCAGTTTTTCTCACCCCCCCCCAGCTGCTAACTCTGTACAAGGGCCTTATCCGTCCATGTATGGAGTATGCTTCACATGTTTGGGGGGGTTCCACTCATACTGCTCTTCTAGACGGGGTGGAATCAAAAGCTTTTCATCTCATCAACTCCTCTCCTCTAACTGACTGTTTTCAGCCTCTCTCTCACCGCCGCAATGTTGCATATCTAGCTGTCTTCTACCGCTGTTTTCATGCTAACTGCTCTTCTGATCTTGCTAACTGCATGCCTCCCCTCCTTCCGCGGCCTCGCTGCACAAGACTTTCTTCTTTCTCTCACCCATATTCTGTCCACCTCTCTAACGCAAGAGTTAACCAGTATTCTGAATCATTCATCCCTTTCTCTGGTAAACTCTGGAACTCCCTGCCTGCTTCTGTATTTCCACCTTCCTATGACTTGAATTCCTTCAAGAGGGAGGTTTCAAGACACTTATCCACCAATTTTTGACCACTGCTTTGACCCTTTTATGGAACTGGCATTTCAGTGGGCATTTTTTTATTAGATTTTTGTTGCCCTTGGCCGGTGTCCTTCCTACATAAAAGAAAAAAAAATTCTTACATTCCATCAGCTATTTGTCCAGTTCCACATAGAGAAGGTCTACCTGTTTCTGATGCAGCAACTTCAGTATTATTCGTGTTGGCGAAGCAAAATCACCATCCTCTAGGCCACACCTCATAACACAAGGGAAACCTCATGACCTTTTCAGGGATCTACAGCTACTCAAGAATAACACATAGCTGCTTGGCTCTCGTCTTCATCAGTGAATCTCCTAGCAGCTGATGTGAAAGTTTCTAAGTTCTGTGACGGACTCCAGCAGTTCAACTGTTTCCTTGTAATGGAAGGTGATTTAGTAGCCTGCAGCAATAATAATGATGTGATGCCATCGAACATGAACCCAGTCATTAGATTCGTCAAAAACGATTCTAAAAGGTGTCTTACTGCATAATGGCAAGAGTAAGCCGTCAGTTCCTGTGGGCTATGCACTTCATATGAAAGAAACCTATGTGAATATAAAACATATGCTGCAAAGTATAAAATATGGTGAACATCAGTGAGAGGTCTGTGGTGACTAAAAGGTTGTTACTCTTATGATGGGCTTGCAGGATGAATACGATAAGTACTGTTGTTTTTTTTATGTGAGTGAGACAGCCGTGCAAGAAGTTCCCACTATATCAGGAAAGACTGGCCACCTCATCAATCATTGGAGCATGTAATGAAAAATGTTCAACGTTCACCTGAACCAAACAAAATTTTGCCACCATCTCTAAACATAAAGCTGGTGCTCATGAATAACTTTGTAAAAGCTTTGGACAAATCCGGTCAACGATTCAAGTATTTAAAAACAAAAATTCCACTCACTGAGCGACGCTAAGTTAAAAGAGGGAGTCTTTATCGCTCCTCAGATTGGTGGGCTTCTTAAAGATGGCGACTTTGAATCACCCCTTCATGGGGAGGAGAAAGATGCTTGGGAAGCATTCAAGTTAGTGGCAAAGGGATTTCTAGGAAACCAAAGGGAAGAGAACAATGAAGAACTGGTGAAAAACCTCATTATGGCTTACAAGAACTTGGGATGCAACATGTCACATTAGGACGAACACAACGAACTCTGGTGCAGTCAGTGAGGAACATGGTGAAAGGTTTAACCAAGATATCTCAGCCATGGAAAAGCGGTATCAAGGTAAATGGAACACAACCGTCCTTGCAGACTATTGCTGATCATTGGCAAGAGATGTTTCTTCAGCCGAATATGTGTCAAGCAAAAAAGAAGAGGGTAGATAAGGAATAAAACATGATATATTGTACATTGTAAAAAATATTCAAATATTACATGCCTCATATCTTTACAACTATATCCAATAAGCATCTTTTAAGGTGATATTTAGATTCGACATGAAATTACGTAAGAATTAACTAATCTCATTTAAGAAGCATACAGCTTTTCAAAAATTGTTAATCAGTGTCAAAACTGGAAAATTAATCTCACCAATAGCTAAAACACCTTCTATGAAATTTGGTGTTTTGAGTTGTCTCCACCAGTTTTTCTCACCCCTCAGTCTCAAACTGTGTATTCGTCCATGTAATAAGTATGCTTCATATGTATGGGGTTTCCACTCATACCGGTCTTTAAGACCGGGTGAAATCAAAAGCTTTTCCTGTTAACAACTCCTCTACTCTAACCGACTCTCTCTCTCTCTCTCTCTCTCTCTCTCTCTCTCTCTCTCTCTCTCTCTCTCTCTCTCTCTCTCTCTCTCTCTCTCTCTCTCTCTCTCTCTCTCTCATCGCCGAATTGTTGCATCTCTTGCTATCTTCTACATGCTTTTTTCATGCTAACTGCTTTTCTGATCTTCCTCCTGCGGCCTCGCTGCACAAGACTTTCTTCTTTCTTTCACCCCTATTCTGTTCGCCTTTCTAATGCAAGATTTAACTAGAATTCTCAGTCATTCATTCCTTTCTCTGGTTAACTCTGGAACTCCCTGCCTGCTTCTGTATTTCCTCCTTCCTATGACTTGAACTCTTTCAAGGGGGAGGTTTCAAGACACTTATCCTTCAATTTTTTGGCAGAATTTAGAGACCGTCACCTTAGTGGGTCTTTTTTTTTTTAATATATATTTTTTTTAATATATAATTGAAAAATGAATTTGTGGTCAATAATGCTGACGATTTATTGCTTCAAATGACACAAGTTTTCATGAAAGACTGTTAGGTCTTAAACGAAATATTTATTCGCAGTTTGGTAGACAAGGAATCAAGGATAAGGATGTATTTATTTTAGAGTATTCATTGAGTTTTCATGTAGAAGTAACTACTATGCCAACTATCACGAATCTCCCTCTCGATGATGTCTCTGCAGCTACTGGCACGAGTTTACAAAGTTTGCAAAGCTTATTAAATAAAAGATGGGTTACGTAAGAGTGGGGGGTGTACCTGGACTGGTACACAGGAAGAAAAAGAGAGGAAATATAGAAATAAAGTACGTGTAGAAAGTTGCCGGGCGGGTCCGGCTTGCTGCTGTAAAGTAAAGAAAGGTCACAGGGCATACTGGGTCAAGGGTGGAAACCGGTGTTCCCGGAGAAAAATTACCCATACTGCTGTGAGATAGGGAAGAGGGGGTTTATATTTTGGTGACAAGATTTACATACATAGAGAGGCAACATTTACACAGTGAGTGAAAGTGGAAGGTATACATATATACAAAGTACAGTGTATCCACAGACAGCACAGATGTCTTCTGGGTGGAAACCGGAGCTCCCGGAAAAAAAAAAAAAAAACCACCCGTGCTGTTGTGGATAAAGGGAAAGCACAATTGGGCATGCATAAAAAATGGACATATTGACATGCAGAGTGTCCACATTGAGGCGCTATAAGTGTTTCGCCTGAGTGTTCGCACTACATCCTAACCTGTCCCAGGTTAGGATGTGACTAGCACACGATTCTTCGGGCAAAACTCGCGGCGAGTGTCGTGAAGACCATCTCGTGGAGGCGGACGTCGCAGCTGGAAGGGCCGCGGTCTCTCGAGGCGGATCCCCGGAGCCATGGACTGCGGCGGTGGGGGGGGGGGGTAAGTTGTATTCTGTGTTGGTGCAGGAATGGTTCGTAGGGGAGGCCTTCGGTGACGCTGGGGCGCCATCAGCCCCGGCACATCCCCTCAGCTGTGTGCCCCAAAGCTTATCCCCACTGCCGGGTGCGGTGCATGCTCGCCCAGAGGAGAGGAATCCCTTGCTGAGACGTAGGCCGGCGTCCTAGCAACTCAGGGCGCAGGCCTTGAGGGGGGGAGAACACACAGAAGGAACCGCCACAGGGGCTGCTGTCGAAGTCATTCAGTGATCTCACCAGGCCTGGCAGGTCCCCGAAGTGGCATGCTGCGTAGCTGCTCCGTCTAAGTGTGGGTTCTCGACACTCGGAAGGGGGGATAGATGCACGCTCCTATGCAGTGGCCATCAGCATTCCTCTACGGCGAAGACTGGCAGGTGTTCTGTCGGGGCATAAAAAACCGAACAGTATTACATAGCAAAGGGAGGGGGGAGAAGGTTGAGGGGGGATCGTATGATGTGACACAGGTATACAAAAAGGATATAATGAAAGGATTATTATTTAGGAAAATTAACTTTCACCTGTATCAGGGTTCCGGTGTGGGGTCTTCCATTTTCAGGAGGCTCCTGGGGAACCTGGCGTGCTGCCGGTGTGGAGCTTCCTCGTGCAAAGCCTGCAGCGCCCGGTACTGGTCCCATCCCTCGTCCTCCATCCGTTGCCAGACCTTGGCGGCCATCTCGTGGAGGCGGACGTTGAGGGATGGAAGGGACGCAGCCTCGTGAAGCGATGCCGAGATTGTGTAGTCGTCCCATCTGGTACCGAAGGCGAACCTCAGGGCGCTGTTCTGCACTTTCTGCAGTCTGCTGATAGTTGTCTTGGAGAGAGCATGCAAGGAAACAGGAGGGTAAGTAAGAATGAGTAGTATCAGTGCTTTAATAAGGTGGAGCTTAAGACCAGTGGCCAGATCTCTGAAGCGGTACAGCCTGGTAAAGTCTGTCTTCGCTCTTGCTACTCGCTGGGACAGGTGAGCAGTGTACCCAGTGGAAGAGATTGACAATCCGAGGAGGGAGCTCCTGGGACTGAACTCACTCTGATCCCCATACACCAGCAGTGGAGCGGGGGTCTGAGTGGCAAGGGGAACGACAGTAAACTTGGCCAGGTTAGTTCTGATCCTCTACTTCCTCTCGAAGGCGTTAATGCGGGCGATCTCTCTACCGGTGCGGGCGTTCGTCATCCTACTGGAGCGACCTAGGTGGTACACAACCTGAGACACGTCATCAGCATACAGCACATTGATACCAACGCCTGAGACAGAGCAGTCGCTAGTATAAATGGTGTACAAGGTGGGAGATAGCACGCTGCCCTGCGGGACTCCTGTGGCGAGAGGGAAAGCAGGGCCGAGGTGTCCCCCGACATTCACCTTGGTCGTCCTGTCGTCCAGGAAATCACAAAGCAGGCGCTCAACAGGTGCAGGCAGTCCCAGGTGAAGAATCTTGCACTTCAGACCCAGGTGCCAGACACGGTCGAACGCCTTACTTACGTCTCGCAGGATCAAGTTACAGCGGTAACCGCTCGCTTGGTGCAAGGCCATGGTCTCGGTGGCCAGAGCGATGGCGTGTACGATCCTCCTACCGCTCCGGAAACCATACTGCGCTGGGTGCAGGTGGTTGCCAGTATCTACGTGGGTGTGCAGCCGCCAGGTGACGATCCTCTCCAGTATCTTCCCAGGGACATCGAGCAGGGAGATGGGTCGGTAGTTCTCTGGGCGAGTGGGGGGGCTTGCTGGCCTTGGGAATCATCCTCATCTCAGCCTGGTTGAACACATCGGGGGAAGTAACCAGCTGAGATCGCCGCATTGAAAATTGCCCGAAGTCTGGAGAGAGCAGAAGTGGGGGAAGCTCGGTAGTATAATACCCTTGGCCGGCTAAGCTCCGACGTCACACATACCCAGCCAATCAGCGTTCGTAAAAAAGACACGAGCATGGCAACACTAAATTTCTGCTATACGTCGCTAACCAAGATATTTTTCATTCGTATGACCAGAACTGTTTTATGCTCATCAATGGTAACATCGTGTTCGTTATAAATACGATAGTCAGTACAAATAACGTTCATATTAAACATCGAAGCTCAAGGGGGAAAAAATCCTGAGTAATCGTATGAGTAATTGTCTCAGAGAGTGGTATTCGTGTCAGTGGATTCGAGTACCAGCGTCGGTAGTCGGATCCGTGGGATTCCAGTCCAGTATTCGCATCCCGCACAGCCCTAGTTTCAGGGGGTCAGTGTAGTCTAGCACTTCAAACGGGTAGCACGCAATAAACGAGAAAAAGATACTGGCACGAGATAGGGCTTTATTTACCGGCTTGTTAGTTATCTACTATATATATATATATATATATATATATATATATATATATATATATATATATATATATATATATATATATATATATATATATATATATGTATATAAGTTAGTGACAGCACCACCCCTACCGATTTTAAGCAGCTAACACACAAGTCAAAAAGGTTATGACTGAGTGTGGACGTGCCAGGAAAATCTTGTGGTAATGGTGAGCTGTCCTCATGCGTTGTTCTGTTTTGTGTGAGTGTTGTGCTGTATATGGGACTGGAATTCAGAGTTCTGTTAAGATCTTTGGACTCAGAGGATTATAATCTATCTGGTGTGCAGTGACATCTACTTCCTCAAGTGCTGCCATTTTTAGGGGGTTCGGCCTTTTCCTCCGGGAAGTTGCAGACGGTACTGCTCAGCAGTTGGATGTTATATTCTATGAGCGTGGGTGGATTTGTTTGCTGTTTCTGTGAGATTGAAAGCTCAGAGAATATTACAGTCCTCATATGTGCTCGTCACTTGTAATTGCACTTATAGTAAGTGTTTTTTTTTTCTTTCCCAGCAAGTGGTGGGCGTTCAGTGAATGTTAAGGTAATAATTATTCCTTTCTCCATGCTTGGGGTAAAGTGGAGTGGCGACCTCATCCTTTAATTTACCACAGGAGGCCAGTGGACCCTGTAAAAGTAATTGAAACCCTGCACTAGCCTACGCCGGAGGTAGACTAGGGAGGCTGACCTGAGGTAGTGGCAGCTGGCAAGAGGTTGAACCGGGAGTTGCAACTGTCTGTTTAAAAGGGACAAGAGACCAGAAGGACCTTGTAAACCTGCACTACACTGCATAAGAGGCAGTGTATGGAAGTTGACCCAAGTCATTGGCAGGTAGAAGAGGGGCAGAATCCGTGATCGTAACAATATATATATATATATATATATATATATATATATATATATATATATATATATATATATATATATATATATATATATATATATAGACACACACACACACAGTGTTACTCCACTCCAAAGCCTCCTACGAATAGCAAAAAATCCGCGAATATGGGAAACCACCATTGCAAGGCTTAGCAATACCCATGTTTATAGAATAAACCATAAAATATACGTATCACACATATTGAACGCGTTTTAAATTAACTTAAACACAATAAAAAAATGGTTATATATGTATATATATATATATATATATATATATATATATATATATATATATATATATATATATATATATATATATATATATATATATATATATATATATATATATATATATATATATATATATATATATATATTAATCACAGATCACTGTAAAATAAAAGAGGACTAAGCTAATATGTAAACCCTCGATGTAGCGAATATCAGTTTACCGAATATTGGGTGTAATGCCCTTTTAAGGCTGCTGTCTGCCTCATCCTTTTCTCTGCCCCCCCACCTCCCCCCTTCTCTCTCTCTGTGTGTGTGTGTGTGTGTGTGTGTGTGTGTGTGTGTGTGTGTGTGTGTGTGTGTGTGTGTGTGTATGTGTGTGTGTGTTGTGTCATCACCCATTGTCAAGATCAATGGCTCACACACACAACTAGAACTTATCTCTCTCTCTCTCTCTCTCTCTCTCTCTCTCTCTCTCTCTCTCTCTCTCTCTCTCTCTCTCTCTCTCTCTCTCTGTCGATATAGTGAATTTTCGTCTTTAGTGATGCACCTTTCCACCATGTGTTCAATATATCGAGGGTTTACTGTAAATTATGTAACAAAATTTCACTTTGTCATATCCTTGGCCCAAAACCATAATTTTCCAGTTATTTTCATCTAAACAAAATAGAAAAAAAAGTTATTTTGATCCTAAAACTGCTTTTGTGGTTAGAACAATGAATCTACATTTTTGCCTTATTTCAGTATAGTATGGTTTACTATTGTTTTTCATGTCAGGTAAAGACCTTTGCAAAATCTCAATTGCTTATCTAATTGCTTTTGAAATGTTGCAAATAAATTAAGACAATGAAAGAATGAATATAAGGTGCTCTAAAGATTTTTTTATTTTTTTTTTATAATATCATTCTTGAACTGACCAGATCTAGCAAGAAATTTTTCATATTTAGAAGAAGTTGCTTACATTTCAGAAATCTCATATATATATATATATATATATATATATATATATATATATATATATATATATATATATATATATATATATATATATATATATATATATATATATATATATATTTTTTTTTTTTTTTTTTTCACTTCCCCCCACGCATATAATCCCACTGGCTATGAATGGCATGAAGTTCTTATGTATTTATTTGTAGATGTGGATGTTTTCAGATGCTTTGTTGTCAATAAGAAAGTTATGTGAAAGGTATGTCCAGCATCCTGGAACTGACAAGCATTCCATAAATGATAATCATGAGGTGACTCCTCGCAGTAAAAGATATCACCAAATAATTATAATTAAGAAGGTCCAGGCTTTCCGCCCCATTAGTAACATTAGTACTGGCTACGCCACAGATAATCACGGATTCAAAATACATGTTATGGTAAAACTTAAAAGGAAGCTAAGTCGTTATTTTCTAAATCCTGTAGAGTTTGGTGTTAATATTCTTATCTATACTCACAAAAAGTCGTCAAGCTCTTCTGCTTTACTTGGAATCTTTAGAAATTCATAGTGTGGTTGAACTTCTTTTTTTTTTTTTTTTCAGGCTTCCGTGTGGCTGACGAGTCGGCTCATCGGTCACTCAGCTTAGTATTGCAGTGCTCTTCCTTGGCTGCAGCGGCATTAAAATGAACATGTTTCTTTTCATCAGTATATTGTTGTTGCAGTAAGAGGCCAGTCTTATGTCATTTTAGTCACTTTCGTGTACCAACTAGTTACCGTACGGCTGGACTCACATCGTTTTCCATGGCACACAGATGTAAGGTTGGGTTACGAAGAGAGCACACTTAAGTTAACATTTAATAAAACTCTCATTAAAATGTTTATCTAGAAGTTGCGATCATTTGTCTCCATAATTTGGCTCAAGGTACGAGATTCTAACATATGTAGTTTGCATTGCGTATCCTTAATATAGTTGCCAAAGTTTACTGAGATCTGCTTCATTGCAAATAAAACAAAGATTAACTATCATTTAAGCTTTGTAGATTTGTCCATCGCCTGTGTAAGTTTGGCATTCTTTTCCTTTGAAATTATGTCATAATTGTAACCACTGACATAAACGCTGTTCTTTCTGATACAGTTGACCGTTCATGTAGTTGCTTTATGTACCGTGGGACCACATCCCCCTTTTTAAGAGATCACAATATCAAAAGAAGGGAGATCTGTGTAGTTGGATTTTTTTTCTTCTTTTCTTCCTGGTGATTTTTATTTATTTTTTTATTAAATGATTAATTAATTTATTTATTTTTAAACTCGTTCCGGTGAGTGTGGGGATTTATCAAGTTCAGATTGTCATTGATTTATCCACCATGACCTTAACGCGTGTGTCCATCCCTGAAAAATGTCTTACCTCATTATTGGGCGGCTCAATGTCCATGGCTCATATGAATATGGCTCTAAAATATGTAGATTTTATTTCATTTTACCTGTTTATTTTTATTTATATATTTATTTATCACAACATTTTTATTTCCTTTTTTTTTTTTTTTTTTTTTTTGTGTGTGTGTGTGTGTGTGTGTGTGTGTGTGTGTGTGTGTGTGTGTGTCTGTGTGTGTGTTTGTGTGTGTGTGTGTGTGCTGGAACAAGCAGCTCGGGTTTTAGGGATAGGAACATAAGAACATAAAAAATAAGGGAAGCTGCAAGAAGCCATCAAGCCTAAACGTGGCAGTATCTGTATAAAATTTACCTATTTCCACCTATCATCCCCATCCATGAATCTGTCTAATCTTCTCTTAAAGCTCCCTAATGACTCGGCACTAACAGCTTGATTACTGAGTCCGTTCCATTCATCTATCACTCTATTTGAGAACCATTTCCTTCCTATCTCTTTGTTGAACATAAATTTTTCAAGCTTGAACCCGTTATTTCTTGTTCTGTCCTGGTTACTGATCCTAAAAAAAAAATTGCTTTTATACGCCTTATACCACTTAAACCACTCCGCCTTATACCACTTAAAGACTTCTATCAGGTCCCCTCTTAACCTAGAGAGACGTAGGTTAAGAGGGGACCTGATAGAAGTCTTTAACCCTGGTACAATGATTATAACAGGGGGGACGTAAGCAAAATTCTTAGGATCAGTAACCAGGATAAAACAAGAAATAACAGTTTCAAGCTTGAAAAAATTAGGTTCAGAAAAAAAGATAGGAAGGAATTTGTTCTCAGAGTGGTAAATGAATGGAAGGGAATCAGCAATCAAGTTGTTAGTGCTGAGTCATTAGGGCGCTTTAAGAGAAGATCAGACAGATTTATCGGATGGGTCATCACCATCATGATCTTCAACATCATCCTTAGGTCTGTGGCCATTATTGCTGCCATGCTCTTGATTCTAGGCGGGAAAGATGACGCCATCACCACTTTTATATTTACGTTATACTTGTATCAACTGGAGTTTGCACCTTTGCATGTCATAAGAGGCGAGACTCACTGTCTGATGAGCATGGGAGTGACTGTGAACGGTCTATTCGAGACGTAGTCACTTCTACAAACCTACAATAACTGGAGTACTGCCACATATCCTACACATAGATGGTCATATTTCCTACACAAAAATTTTAAGTATCCAGCACATTTTCTACACAAAAACTGAGTACCCTACACACTCCTACAGACAATAATATATTGTCACATTTCCTACACTGTGTAGGCCACTCCCTAGCGGGGCGCCTCTGTGCTCACTACTCTCCTCACTACTCACTACTGGCTCACTACTCTCCTGACGACCTTGACCACTCAACAAGTGCTTAGCTTGTTATGTCTGTTCTGCGCAGCTATATAATAGGGAGAAAAGTATCGACATGAGTTTAGTCTCTATCCAGCAGGACAGATGGCATTTCCACTGCTCCCGGACCAAGCATGGCTAGTATTGAGGGGAACATCCGCTTCATTACATTGGTTTAGAAAGACAACTCTGGATTCTGGTACCTCCAGAATGTTGTCCGAAACAACAAACTGTACCTGCGTTGCATTCCTTATGGAATGGAATTTTGACGCTAACTTTTTACACTGCACTCTTCTACCAGCTCTTCACATTGCTTAATTTTTACAAAGGTCATTCATTTCCACCTATCTTCACCTTGATGACCTAAAAAAAAAATTCAAAAGTTGTATGATCTCATAATGGAAAAAAAAAAAAAAAGTGAAAGAAATCCGTAACCTGAATCGCAAACAAGTAATGGGTGATTTTGAAAGCAGTATTGGTAACGCAATTCGTTCTTGCTGGCCATAGGTTCAGATTGGTGGCTGTCAGTTCCACTTTTCACAAAACTTGTACCGAAAAATTCAGAAACTCGGGCTAACTGAACTTTACAACGACAACCCAACAAGTGGGTAAAAAAGATCATGATAATAACTTATGTGCCAGCCAATCGGATGCATGAAACAATTAACTCTGTTCCAGGAAAACTCTGGTGTGAATGATTATTTCGAGGCAAAAATTACTGCATTAAAAATCTACATCACCGAATACTGGATTCGAAAAGTCACTCCACTACGTATATCCGTTTTCGAATTTTCTCGTGGAACTAACAAGAATGCAGTCTTATCAAACAAACTGAAAACCATTGTTCGCCAGCACAAGCTAAACACTTGCACTTTCGAAACACATCTGAATAACCTAATAAAAGACACAACTAAGGACATTGAACGCTTGTAAGTCATTCGTCAGAAAAAAAAAAAAACAATTGTCAGAAACAGAGCGCATGCATAACTTGAAACAATTACAGAATGGAACATACACATTGATCAAATACATCAATGCTTTTGCTTACACATTTGATGGCTCTGTTTCAGCATTTCAGCTTCCTAGATACAGTGGCAATGAGAGTGGGGATGAGGGCCCTGACAACAACGTAGCTAGTGCACAAGATGTTCCTCCCCTAACTTCGATGCTGAATCTGCTTAAGGCGAAGGGAAAGGACAGTTGTTCTTCTGCGTTGCCGATACGGTTGCTCCTGTGTAGATTGCATAACTATCCCTGTATCAGCAGCAAATAATAACAACCCTGGAACACACCCCACTTGTCATAGTTTACTTTACTTTACTTTAATTAGAGGAAGAAGGTGAATGAAGAAGAGTTTGGACAGAGGAAGGTGTATAGTTAGAAATGGAAAGACTGTAGAGAAAAAAGACTGTGGGCAGACCACATTGCTATTTTTATATAGGAGGTTTTGTCTGTGTCTGCATCGGTGGTTCAATGGAGTACTTGTCATACTGCCATTCATGACACGCTTGAGTAAAAAGTGCCATTGTAATGTTTAATTTTATATACTTATATTTTAGTGAAAAATAAAAAGGTGCCATTGTAACGCTTCATTTTATATACGTACGTTTTAGTTTTTTTTTGTAGTTTTAGTTTTTACAGTTCTATTTTATTCTCCAGGATTTTATCAATGATCATATATAATTTTTGTAGGAGATATGACAATATAAGTATAAATGCAGGAGTTATGCCGCATTCCTACACAAAAGCTTACGACCCAGCATATTTCCTACATAACTTAGTACTTACTGCGTGTAGATATGCTGTAGGAAATATGTCACTACTCTAAAAGCTGCTAAATTTATAGATGTGTCCTGAAGGATATGTAATGTAGGAAATGTGGCGCGCCCCCGTTCTAAAAGAAACAAACCGCAAGCTAACGCGACCCATGTCTGACCACTGGCTGGGGTATGGCACTTTCGAGTCCTCACATCAGGGTTTAGGCAAGACTCAAGTCAGGTCGTGCTTCAGTTAGCGCGCGACCTGATATTGTTACATTACGATCTGCCATCGCTTAAACGTCCCGCCGACTCGATTCTTTGTTCACCTGTGTTAATAAATGACAGACTATGAGCTGTGTTTGTACTCCCTGTGTGGCCTATAGAACACTACAATATTACAACGGAGAGAGAGAGAGAGAGAGAGAGAGAGAGAGAGAGAGAGAGAGAGAGAGAGAGTTATGTAATTAGAGCAAAGCACTTGAGGTATTGTTAATTATGCGTTCCACACTTTCGGGTTAGACGAGAGCAGCACACGTTAATCCGTACATGCCAATGTACTCGTACCAGTTACCGAATTCACGGGGAGATCTACTCAATAAGGTAGGTAACGAAATACGAGGATTCAGATGTAATCCACTTCATTAAGAGCCCATAACAGGTGTCAAGATATGAATTCACTTCATATCAGGCGTCAGGAGCTTCTCCAGTTCTATACATATCTCTTCACATTTTGTATATACTGTATATGAGGAAAAAAGCTCCGAAGATTGTTACACCTCCTCCAAACCGTTGTCTTTCATAGAGATTATAATGCTGCTCTATTCTTATTACATGCCTCGCTCCCTTTTCTTGTGATTTTTTTTTTTTTTTTTTTTGTTCTGGGACACAATTAAAAAGTAAAAAAAAGTAGATTTTTCTGCTGGGTAAAAAAAAAATGCGTGAAAAAAAAAAAAAGTTTAGGTGTCTGCATATTTCTTAGCTATCGAAGAATATGTCGTCCAAACTCAGGACAACTAAAGATGGAGCTTGAGTGTAAGTTGGAGTACAGTTGATGTATCAGGAATGAAAACTGTGGCATAATCTCCTTCATGTTAGTATGTAGTGATTAATTTAAAGGGACGTTCTCCTTTTAACATCGTTTCACGCAAAATATCGCATGTTTAATTTTGGTGGTACTGGCATCCTTGGGCATCCAGCTATTCCAGACACGAGAATATTTACATCAGGAATGAAAACTGTGGCTTAATCTCCTTCATGTTAGTATGTAGTGATTAATTCAAAGGGACGTCCTCCTTTTAACATCGAGTTTCACGCAAAATATCGCATGTTTAATTTTTGTAGTACTGGCATCCTTGGGCATCCATGCTATTCCAGACACGAAAATATTTACACCCTAAGCAGGTATGTTTGTGGAATCTAAATGCCGGTGAATATATATATATATATATATATATATATATATATATATATATATATATATATATATATATATATATATATATATATATATATATATATATATATATATTATATATATTCATTGCAAGGAAGAGGCAGTAGACACCTGCCGAAACAATAATTACTCCCAGTGAGGTCTAAAGCACTGTCCAGGGGGTCCTGTGAACTTATCATTAAACCCAGCTGTGACCTCACTGAACGTTTCCCTTTGTGTCTCACAACACAAGGGGGTGTAGCGGGACACAAGTCACCGCTCCTAGCACTCCGTTTTCTGTTAATTTATCACCCTTCCGTTTTCACTCTCTCTACTGCACACGCTCTTGTCTTTCATCTCTTTTTCATCACTTTATACATTTCTCTTACTTGTCACATTCTGTGCACGCTCTTTTACACATGTGTTACACATCTTCTCAATACATCTTACTACTCCTTTCTTCACACAGACATACACACACACATACACTCTCTTTTTCCATAATTTTGTGTGTCGTTTGTAATGTTCAGTAATTTGTATATATATTGTTCATATTTTTGTTGAATAAATAAAGAATACCCAGGCTAAGTTTCCTTTGCCAGAGCTACAATGTTGTGACACTGGAAACTGTTACTCTTAAAGGACTAAACACTGCTATGACCAAGAGGCATAGTTGGGAACCTAAACTTCTCGCTTGAGCAACTTCCGGGCGGCCAAGTAGCACCTCACCTTCGCTACAATTGGTGACCCCATTGTTCCGGAGTGAGCAGCCAAGTCCACCCTGCTGCTATCCTCCGACCACCCGGCCAAGGCGACGAGGTCGGCTACGAGGGGATCTTCCGGCAGCTGCCCCTTCGCCGGTGTCGCCGCCTCCAGCAGCAGACCCCGGCCCCCGACGCAGCCTGGCCGCCACCCCGCCGGTGTCGCCGCCTCCAGCAGCAAACCCCGGCCCCCGACGCAGCCTGGCAGCCACCCCGCCGCCTCACCGACGCAGCCTGGCCGCCACCTCCCCCGTATGCCGCCTCAAGCCGCCCGTATGCCGCCCCCCGCCGCTCGGCCGCCCTCACGGCGCCCCACCCCGCGGCACTCTCCAGCTGGCCCTCGCCACTGGCCGGCAGTCTCTCCCAGTCGCGGACGCTCCTCCACGTAACTTCTGCCGGCCCCTCCAGTTTCCTGCTGTTACCTGGAGCCCTCGCCACTGGCCAGCAGTCTCTCCCAGTCGCGGACGCTCCTCCACGTAACTTCTGCCGGCCCCTCCAGTTTCCTGCTGTTACCTGGAGCCCTCCCACTGGCCGCGTCCCGCCTCCATCTACAGCTCTTCATAGGGGATTACCTACGGTCCATCGCCCAGGATTAACACTGTCATCCGTGGATTACTTACAGTGCGGTGCCAAGGATAACGTACAGTTCGTTCAGTGGTGAGTGAAGTGACATTGCCCCAATTCGGCATCTCTCACCGCTGTGGCACCCGGTCACACCGGCGCCTCACGCCTTCACTCCTCACCGCTGTGGCTCCCGGACTTTCCGGCGCCTGTAGTGTACTTTACACAGTCACGTGGTGGTCCACTCAGCACAATGCCTGATGACGTCGACTCCGTAGCCTCCATCTCAGCAGAAGACAGTACCAAGCAACTTGTTGGGCTCGTCTCACAGCTTATACTTGAAGTGAGCGATCTTCGGAGAGAGGTCAGAGAACGCTCATACTCACGTTCGCGTTCTTCCTCCAGACACCACTTCCGGCGCCGCCAGCGTTCAAAGACTAAGACGCCGGAGACTTCTGGTTTCTGCTACTACCATGAAGAGTTCAGGAAAGACGCAAGAAATTATAAGGCTCCCTGTACCTTCGCCGAGTCTTTAAACCCCAACAGCGAACACTAGCGGCGCATAGTGTTCGCGACACCTCGTCTGCGCTACTGAAGTTGTATGACCCTCTCTCCCGGACCAAGTTCCTCATCGACTCTGGTGCAGACGTCAGTATTCTCCCTGCCCCTGGTGTAGACCGGACGTTGCCTCCCCTCCTTCACCTTCACGCAGCCAATGGTACGGAGATTCTTGTGTACAAGCGACGCACCTTGCAACTTCACCTGAACCTCCGCCGTACCTTCGAGTGGACGTTCTACGTAGCAGCTGTCACGCAACCAATTCTAGGTGCTGACTTCCTCCGACACTTCGGTCTCCTAGTGGACATCAAGGGTCGGAAGCTGCTCGATCCTCTCACCTCAGTCACAACAAAGGGACAGATCACTCATGGTGATAGCACACAGATCTCCCTCGTCAAGGCAGACCACCAGTTCTCCTCCCTGCTGAAGTCCTTCCCTATGCTGACGCAGCCGTACTCAGCCAGCAAGCCGGTCACACACCACGTCTCGCACCACATCGAGACCAAGGGACCTCCTACCCACGCCAAGGCCCGCCGCCTAGCTCCAGAGCGCGCCAGACAAGCCAAGGCAGAGTTCGAGTCCCTCATTCAGCAAGGCATCATACGGCCCAGCTCCAGCAACTGGTCTTCTGCTCTCCACATCCTGCCTAAGAAAAATGGCGAACTACGACTATGTGGAGACTACCGCGCTCTCAACTCGCGCACCATCGAGGACAGGTACCCAGTGCCTAACATCCAGGAGTTCTCTTCTCAGCTCTCCGGATGCACCTACTTCTCGAGGATCGACCTTGTGAAAGCCTTTCACCACATCCCCGTCCATCCAGCGGACATTCCGAAGACTGCTCTCATCACACCCTTCGGATTGTTCGAGTACGTCAGGATGCCCTTTGGTTTGAGGAATGTCGCTCAAACCTTCCAACGCTTCATTGACGAAGTCCTTCGAGGTCTCCCCTTCTGCTTCGCGTACATCGACGACCTCCTCATCGCCAGTCCTGACGCAGAGACGCACCAACAGCACCTCCAGCAAGTACTCACCCGTTTGCAAGACTACGGGGTGCAAGTCAACGTCGACAAGTCTGTGTTTGGGGTCCCCTCCATCACCTTCCTTGGCCACACTGTCTCCTTGGAAGGCATCACTCCACTACAAGAAAAGTGCGAGTCCATCCAGAACTTCCCCAAGCCTACAACACAGCGCCAACTCAAGCAATTCCTGGGGATGCTGAACTACTACAACCGCTTCATCCCCAGCTGCTCACTACTTCTTCAGCCCCTCTACGCGATGATCAAGCCTTGCAAGAGAGGACAGTCCATCTCCTTAGTCTGGACTCCAGCCACTGAGGAAGCTTTCACAGCAGCAAAACAAGCTCTCAGCTCCGTCTCACCTCTCAGCTTCCCTGCCCCAGATGCCATCATCTCTATCGCCACAGACGCTTCTGACATCGGCATCGGAGCAGTTCTACAGCAGTATGTCGACGAAGGTTGGAAACCGCTCTCTTTCTTCTCAAAGAAATTTAACAAGGCGGAATCCAAGTACACTACTTACGACAGGGAACTTCTCGCCATCTACAAGGCCATCAAGCGTTTCCGGTACTTCGTGGAAGGTCGCAAATTCCATGTATACACCGACCACAAGCCACTCACTTCGAAGTCCCTGCACATCAAGACCTCCTGTTCACCGCGACAACTGCGTCACATCGACTTCATCTCGCAGTTCACCACGGATTTGCGCTACGTCAAAGGTGAACACAACGCCCCAGCTGATGCTCTCTCGCGCAACATCTCTGCTGTGTCATCTTCTCCCATCGACTACACTGCCATCGCTGCTGACCAGGCCAACGATGAAGAGCTGCGGCAACTCCAAGACAACCCCGCACTACAGACGAAGAAGATAAAACTCCCAGGAACCACAGTGCACGTTTACGCTGACACTTCCACCGATTCCTGTCGGCCCTACCTGCCGAAGACCCACCGGTATCGTGTTTTTCGTCAGCTGCACGACCTCTCCCACCCTGGCATCCGAGCATCTCAGCAGATGATGACCTCACGCTTCATCTGGTCTGGCATCAACAAAGACGTCAGGCTGTGGACCCGCACATGTGTCAAGTGCCAAGCCTCCAAGGTGTGGCGACACACACGCTCTCCTGCGGCCGCCTTCACTCCAGTCTCTTCACGGTTCGACCACGTGCATGTCGACCTCGTTGGACCACTACCCTACTCTGACGATTACCGGTACCTTCTCACCTGCGTCGACCGCTTCACACGCTGGCCGGAAGCTGCACCTTTGGCTGACATCACAACGGACTCCGTCGCACGTACCTTCATCACTACTTGGATCTCTAGGTTCGGTGTCCCTCTCAGCCTCACTTCTGACCGTGGCAGCCAGTTCGAGTCCAGTATGTGGAACAAGGTGATATCACTACTAGGCATCCAACGCTTCAGGACAGCCAGTTACCACCCGCAGGCAAACGGCACCGTTGAGAGATTCCACCGTCAGCTGAAGTCTTCCTTAGCTGCCTCTGCCACACGTGCAGACTGGTCCCAGGCACTTCCTCTCGTCCTCCTTGGCATACGGACATCACTAAAGGAAGACCTACAGCACTCCTCCGCCGAGCTCGTTTATGGTACCAAGCTCAGGTTACCTGGCGAACTCCTAACTCCTGCACCTCGCTCTACTCCTTGCAGCGTTCAGGACTTTGCAGCCAACCTCTCTGACTTCATGCAGCGTCTGCAGCCTGTCCAACCTCGCACGTCTCCCTCCAAGACTTTTGTCAGCCAGGATCTGGACACTTGCACGCACGTGTTCGTCAGGGTTGACGCTGTGAAGAAGCCCCTGCAGCAGCCCTACCAAGGCCCCTTCAAAGTCCTGAGCAGGAGGAGAAAGACGGTCACTGTGGACAAGGATGGTAAGGCTGACACCATCTCCATCGACCGAGTCAAGCCTGCCTACCTCCTTCACAGTGACCCGGTCGTCATCAACACCATCGGCCAGAACGTCGCCACCAACACCACTCGGCACCAGAAGACGGTTACGTTCCTCCTACCTCGTCACTAGGGGGGGAATACTGTAGCGAGACACAAGTCACCGCTCCTAGCACTCCGTTTTCTGTTAATTTATCACCCTTCCGTTTTCACTCTCTCTACTGCACACGCTCTTGTCTTTCATCTCTTTTTCATCACTTTATACATTTCTCTTACTTGTCACATTCTGTGCACGCTCTTTTACACATGTGTTACACATCTTCTCAATACATCTTACTACTCCTTCCTTCACACAGACATACACACACACATACACTCTTTTTCCATAATTTTGTGTGTGTCGTTTGTAATGTTCAGTAATTTGTATATATATTGTTCATATTTTTGTTGAATAAATATAGAATACCCAGGCTAAGTTTCCTTTGCCAGAGCTACAATGTTGTGACACTGGAAACTGTTACCCTTAAAGGACTAAACACTGCTATGACCAAGAGGCATAGTTGGGAGCCTAAACTTCTCGCTTGAGCAACTTCCGGGCGGCCAAGTAGCACCTCATCTTCGCTACAGGGGCAGTCACAGCCTGCCCTCTAAAGACAACTTTCTTCCTCCACACAAAACTACAAGCATCTAATAACACACACACCCATCACTCAAAAATTTTAAAATCATGGCGACTCCTACACCAGCCTCGGAGTCCCCATCTGGGGAGGGGACCATAAATGTCCCCAGGTCGGACTGCCTTTCTGTCGACGACCCTAAGTGTCTTGACACCCCCCTCAACTTTTTCTTCATTAACTTCTGCAACATTCGCGGTCTAAGATCTAATTTTCAATCTGTAGAACACCACCTCTCCTCTTCTAAACCTCATCTTCTTTTCCTCATTGAAACTCGGGTGTCTGAGGCAACTGACAGTAGCCCCTTTTCTGTTCCCTCCTACTTTCTCTATCCTCATTTTCGATCCAAAGCTGGATGCTGCGTTTATGTGCGCAATGACTTAACCTGCTCTCGTGCCCACGCTCTTGAATCTTCCGAGTTTTCCACCATCTGGCTACGACTACAGAGTCATTCTCATACTAAATTTATCTGTGCTGTATACCTCTCTCCTAACTCCTCTGACTATAAGAAATTCTTTGACTACTTAACTTCCAAAGTGGAGCACATTCTGACCCTCTTCCCTCTTGCAGAGATCTCCATTCTTGGAGATTTCAATGTTCACCACCAGCTTTGGCTTTCCTCTCCCTTCACTGACCATCCTGGTGAACTAGCCTACAACTTTGCTATCCTCCATGACCTAGAGCAATTGGTGCAACACCCTACTCGTATTCCTGACCGTCTTGGAGATACGCCCAACATTCTTGACCTTTTCCTGACCTCTAATCCTTCTGCTTATGCTGTCACCCTTTCTTCTCCGTTGGGCTCCTCCGATCACAATCTCATATCTTTATCTTGTCCTATCACTCCAATCCCTCCTCAGGATCCCCCTAAGCGAAGGTGCCTCTGGCGTTTTGCCTCTGCTAGTTGGGGGGACCTGAGGAGGTATTTTGCTGATTTTCCTTGGAATGACTACTGCTTCCGTGTCAGAGACCCGTCTTTGTGTGCTGAGCGCATAACAGAGGTGATAGTGTCTGGCATGGAAGCGTACATTCCTCACTCTTTTTCTCGTCCTAAACCTTCTAAACCTTGGTTTAACACAGCTTGTTCTCGTGCTATACATGATAGAGAGGTGGCCCACAAAAGGTACTTAAGCCTTCCATCACCAGAATCTCATGCACTTTATATTTTTGCCCGGAACCATGCCAAGTCTGTTCTCCAACTAGCCAAAAACTCCTTCATTAACAGAAAATGTCAAAACCTTTCAAGATCGAACTCCCCTCGTGATTTCTGGCATCCAGCCAAAAATATCTCCAATAACTTTGCTTCTTCTTCTTTCCCTCCTCTACTTCAACCAGATGGCGCCACTGCTATCACATCTATTTCTAAAGCTGAACTCTTTGCTCAAACCTTTGCTAAAAACTCTACCTTGGACGATTCTGGGCTTGTTCCTCCCTCTCCTCCACCCTCTGACTACTTCACGCCACCTATTAAAATTCTTCGCAATGATGTTTTCCATGCCCTCGCTGGCCTAAACCCTCGGAAGGCTTATGGACCTGATGGGGTCCCTCCTATTGTTCTCCGAAACTGTGCCTCCGTGCTTGCACCTTGCCTAGTCAAACTCTTTCAGCTCTGTCTGTCAACATCTACCTTTCCTTCTTGCTGGAAGTTTGCCTACATTCAACCTGTTCCTAAAAAGGGTGACCGCTCTAATCCCTCAAACTACCGTCCTATTGCTTTAATTTCCTGCTTATCTAAAGTTTTTGAATCTATCCTCAACAGGAAGATTCTTAAACATCTATCACTTCACAACCTTCTATCTGATCGCCAGTATGGGTTCCGTCAAGGCCGCTCTACTGGTGATCTTCTGGCTTTCCTTACTGAGTCTTGGTCATCCTCTTTTAGAGATTTTGGTGAAACTTTTGCTGTTGCCTTGGACATATCAAAAGCCTTTGATAGAGTCTGGCACAAAGCTTTGATTTCCAAACTACCCTCCTACGGTTTCTATCCTTCTCTCTGTAACTTCATCTCAAGTTTCCTTTCTGACCGTTCTATTGCTGCTGTGGTAGACGGTCACTGTTCTTCTCCTAAATCTATTAACAGTGGTGTTCCTCAGGGTTCTGTCCTGTCACCCACTCTCTTCTTATTATTCATTAATGATCTTCTAAACCAAACTTCTTGTCCTATCCACTCCTACGCTGATGATACCACCCTGCACCCTGCACGTCTTTTCATAGACGTCCAACCTTTCAGGAGGTAAACATTTCACGCAGGGAAGCCACAGAACGCCTGACTTCTGATCTTTCTAAAATTTCTGATTGGGGCAGAGCAAACTTGGTATTGTTCAATGCCTCAAAAACTCAATTCCTCTATCTATCAACTCGACACAACCTTCCAGACAACTATCCCCTCTTCTTCAATGACACTCAACTGTCCCCCTCTTCTACACTGAACATCCTCGGTCTGTCCTTTACTTATAATCTGAACTGGAAACTTCACATCTCATCTCCAGCTAAAACAGCTTCTATGAAGTTAGGTGTTCTGAGGCGTCTCCGCCAGTTTTTCTCACCCTCCCAGCTGCTAACTCTGTACAAGGGCCTTATCCGTCCATGTATGGAGTATGCTTCACATGTCTGGGGGGTTTCCACTCATACTGCTCTTCTAGACAGGGTGGAATCAAAAGCTTTTCGTCTCATCAACTCCTCTCCTCTAACTGACTGTCTTCAGCCTCTCTCTCACCGCCGCAATGATGCATATCTAGCTGTCTTCTACCGCTATTTTCATGCTAACTGCTCTTCTGATCTTGCTGACTGCATGCCTCCCCTCCTTCCGCGGCCTCGCTGCACAAGACTTTCTTCTTTCTCTCACCCCTATTCTGTCCACCTCTCTAATGTAAGAGTTAACCAGTATTCTCAATCATTCATCCCTTTCTCTGGTAAACTCTGGAACTCCCTGCCTGCTTCTGTATTTCCACCTTCCTATGACTTGGATTCCTTCAAGAGGGAGGTTTCAAGACACTTATCCACCAATTTTTGACCACTGCTTTGACCCTTTTATGGGACTGGCATTTCAGTGGGTATTTTTTTATTAGATTTTTGTTGCCCTTGGCCAGTATCCTTCCTACATATAAAAAAAAAAAATATATATATATATATATATATATATATATATATATATATATATATATATATATATATATATATATATATATATATATATATATATATATATATATATATATATATATGCGTATCATTTTTTTTTTCTTTAGTTTCCTGTTTTAGTGTCCTGTTAAAATATCCATATACTTCCAGGAACTTATGTTTGTAAGAAATATATTTCAGATTAAAATATTAGTTGGCTATTATTTTGTATACCTTAATGAAGCTCTGTTTTGAGGAAATATATTTCGAACCAAACTGCTTGTTGTGCATGCTAAATTTATGATTTTTCAAAACTGAAATGGTCCTCGACATATTTTGTTATTGGGTTTGTGGGCAGTAGCTTGAAACGGGTTGAGAACCACCGGCTTGGGCTCAGTGGTACTGGCTGAATGACTGAGAATAGGGCCGTATACCTAGTCTCCATCTACCTACGGTCAGTGCGTAACCTATTTTCCCGTCATTGACATTTATGGAAAATTAACACAAAATAGCAAAGCCTTCAGCATAGCTTGTCGGGTGGTCACCCACACCCGAAGGCTGGTGGTGCCAGTGTCATGGGACAAAATAGCAATTAGAAAAAAAAAAAAAAAAAGAAAGTGATAAGAGAATACCATCCAAATAATAATCAAATAAAGTAATTTTTATAGACTAAAGGAATGGTCATGAATATAAGTGTTACAATATGTAACACAATTTTTGTCTTTGACAAGGAAATGTCATTTTCTAGCTCTTTTCATTGCAGAACAATAGAAAATGTCCATTATTCTTGTCAAACTGTGCTTTTGTGCCTTTTGATTTTTTTTTGCCCAAAAATGGCTAAATTTCACCATTTTCACCATTTTTTGGGCAGGAAGAATTCAAATGGCACAAAAAATTATTTTAAAACTTCTGAAACTAATTTTCTTTTTAATTAAAAATTAACAGTTTTTTCTTGATTTGCGTGAATACAACAAATCACTTTCACGTATGAGGCCCCAAATGTAGTCTCCCATAATGTTTTCATTGAAGGATCCCTGATGTCTGTGTTCAAAGTTCATTATATCTTGGTGGAAGTGCGCCCCTTGTTCCTCTGAATATGCTGCCTTATTCTCCTTGAAGTTGTCAAGGTGAGCATCTAGGATATGGATCTTGAAGAACATTCTGCAGCCCATCTTACCATAGATTTTCACTATAGCTTCAACCAGTTCCATATAGTTATCAACCTTGTTGTTGCCCAGAAAGCCCTGTACTACAGTAATGAAACACTCCCAAGCTTTTTTTTTCTCCTTTTCTGTGAGCTTCTATAGAAATTCTGAGCACTCCATAATTTTCCTTACTTGTGGTCCAATGAAAATACCAGTTTTTACCTTTGCCTCTGAAAGCTTAGGAAAGAAGTCTTGAACATATTTGAAGGCAGCAGACTCCATGTCAAGAGCCGTAACAAACTGTTTCATAAGACCCAGTTTGATGTGTAGTGGAAGAAACAAAACCTTTTGAGGATTCACCAATGGCTCATGTTCGATATTGTGTACTCCACTGTAGTGTTAGTCCTTGGAGGCTAGTGCTTTCTCTGGTAATGTGCTGCTTTGTCTCTACTCTCCCAAAGGCAAAGAAAACAGGGATTCTTGGTAAAACCTCCTTGCAGTCCCATCAAGAAACCCACCATCTTGAAGTCTCAAATAACTCTCCAGTCATACTAATTGTAGTTTAAAGTTTCCAGTAGAAGCTTTACACTGCTGTAGTCCTCTTTAAGATCCACATAATAAACAAGAGGCACATACTTATTGTAGTTCAAAGTTTCCAGTAGAAGCTTTACACTGCTGTAGTCCTCCTTAAGATCCACAGAATAAACAAGAGGCACATAATTATTGTAGTTCAAAGTTTCCAGTAGAAGCTTTATACACTGCTGTAGTCCTCCTTACAATCCACAGAATAAACAAGAGGCAGAGATGGACACTTGTTTCCATCGTGCAGAAGTACAGCTTTCAGGCTTTTGGAGGAGCTGTCATTGAGGAATCTCCATTCAACTGCATTGCAAGTAATTCCAATAGCATAAAACAAGCCGGATACATCATTGCAGTAGCATAGCCTGCCCTCCTTTGCAAAGAAGCTAGAAAAATGTTTGTGACGGTTTCTTTGGCTGGTCACTGTCATCAAGTAAATCCCATTCTTTCAGCCTTGAAATCAAAAGCTCACCATTTGACCTTGTCAAAATCAAGATCTCTGATGAGGGCATTAAGGTCTCTTTGGTTTTGGTAGTAAGGATTCCTCCCAGCTACAACTATATTTGTGATGTCACAGTCTTCCTCTCGCTTTAGCTCATCTTCTGACGCTTCTTTCTTCCAATAGTTGACTTCTTTCAGGAGGAGCTGGTGCAGGAAGATCAGCACTGTGTGGTACTGGTGCAAAGGAAGATGGAATGTCTGGAGAGAAAACAGCAGGTGCATTTTCCCAGATCGTTTGGAAGGATCCACCATGCAGAAAAAGCAGTCAGTTGAGTGATCGTTAGGTTCACGCCATATTCTAGGAATAGCAAATTTCATGGCTCTGTTTTCCTCGCTATACCATGCTGTAAAAGAACCGCAGTATGAGTTTCTGTTAAACTTATTTTATTTCCATTTTTAATTTTTAATTTGATTTCACTCTTGAAAAACTAAGAGCTATTTTACCTCCTCGTGTTCTCTTGCAATGCTCACAAGCAAAATGAGGTGCCCAAGTCTTGTCTTGGTCCCCAACTAGCACAGCAAAATACGCTTTGTAAGCTTTGCACATTTTACCATATGCTGTCACAGAGAATTTCTTTGGTTGATGAATTGACCACATATGTAGCAGAATGCATCTGGAAAATGATTGCAGCCTCTTGATGCCATTTCACCTCTTGTGATGTGTCTTCTCAGGCACCCAAAGTAAAACTGATTGGTGGTTTGCAAGCCTCTAATTTTATATTATCAAGCAGTACTTTAGAATATTCTTAGCCTTTCTAGAATGTGTTCCAGAATGTTCTCAGTCTTTCTAGAATATTCTTGAAACTAAAATATTCTGAATCATTCTAGAAAATTATTGTAGACTAGAAAATTCTTGATACTTCTACATATTTATACTGTATTCTAGAAAATTCTATAATATTCTGGAAACGTTTACATTGAAAAGACTGTTCTAGAAACTTTTAAGTGTCTGGGAAGAGCATTCTGGAAGATTTGAGATTTCTGAAATGTAAGCAAATTCTCCTAAATATGAGAAATTTCTTGCTAGATCTGGTCAGTTCAAGAATTATCTCATTAAAATTAAAAATCTTCTGAACACTTTATATTCTTTCTTTCATTGTTTAACTTATTTGCAACATTTCAAAGCCAATTAGATAAACAATTGAGATTTTGCGAAAGGTCTTTACCTGACATGAAAATCATTAGTAACCCATACTATAATGAAATAAGGCAAAAATTGCTCTAACCATAACAACAATTTTAGAATCGAAATAACTTTTTTTTTCTATTTTGTTCAGATGGAAGTAACTGGAAAAAAATATGGTTTGGGGGTCAAGGACAAGACAAAAGTGAAATTTTGTCACATAATGCTATTAATAGACAGTGGTGGAATCAAGAGTACGTGGGACCATTAACAAAAATTTTAAAGAATAATTTGTGAATGTAGAAGGGCTCTAAACTATTAAGGACATTTTAAAATTATGTTTATTAGTATAGGCTTGGGGGAGAGGTAGTATAGGCCTATTAGTATAGGTTGGGGGGGGAAGCCTATATAAGCCTGGCGGCGAGATTTCGGCGTGAGAGCCTATCTGACATCGTTGCTCACAGGTATGTTCGTCAGGATTGTTTAAAGGTGGTTCCTATGGAAATACTATATGTATCAATTATTTGTGTCAGAGTCTAACTGACATCATCGTCCACAGAGAAAACGATGTAAAATTCCCTTTGCCAGTTAGTTATTATTATTATTATTTTTTATTTTTTTTGCGGGGGGGCGGGGGGAATTTAGAATATAAACAGATCAGGGTAAATTGTCTTTGATAAGATAGTAGTCAAACACCAGTGATACACAAATAATTGAATGTAACACCTACACAAATAGGATGTTTTCTTCCAAAAATTAAGGTATCCCTGAGTACCCATTACTTGTTATAACACCTTCATTTAAATTTCATTATCATTAACTGATTAGTTATCATTGCTCCCGGTATAGGAGGTCCCACAACTCCAAGGTAACATAACTAGATTCATGGTGAATTTAGAAGCTAACATCTATAAAAGTCAATCTGGTTGTCATGGAGTTTTCCCAGTGCCTTAACCTAAACTAACAAATCTAACCTAACAAACCTAACCTAACGTAAACCTAACTTAATCTAAATCTAACGTAAGTTAAACTGAACTTAAACCTGACTGTACATAAACGTAACCTAAATTTGCAGGGCTCTAATATAAGAATAAAAAAAATCTCTATATATTGTATTCTTACCTACTGAGGTGGTGGATAACTGCGCGCAATTTCCCGGAGAAAGTGATGGAAGATGGTTATGACTGAAACAGTAAAGATAGCGGGCAAAATACTGTTTGTAATGAGCCTTCTTGTTCCCAGCTTGGCACACATAACTCTTACTATCTTTACAAAGACTTTCATTGGTGTTTGCTAGACTCGCGTTTCGGGATCATCAAAGTGCTCCGAGTGGTTGGCAACCCGGTGGACGTAACCCAAACCCAGATTTTCAGGACCATTGTTCGCCCGCCAGCACTGTTGATGGTGGTGCCAGGCAGAATGTACTTCTGGTAGGAAGAAGGGTAACGGCATCCTGTTTTTCCACAGGGACAAAACACCCTCACCCCAGCAACACGACGGCCTTTTGTAGTGCTTTAGATAAATAGGATTCTTTATTAAGCATTTATGTGGACTTCAAAGCATTTGACACTGTAAAACATGTAAAACATGACATTCTTCTACTTAAATTTCATCATTATGATGTAAGAGAAATCATACAAGACTGGTTTAAAAGCTATTTATCTAACAGAATATATATATATATATATATATATATATATATATATATATATATATATATATATATATATATATATATATATATATATATATATATATATATATATATATATATTATATCATCTAAAAGAGGAGCACTACCAGAGATTACCAGATGCAGATTAGGACGCTTCTTACAGATGGTGTTTAGTAAATAGACTTATTATATGTTATTCACTAACAAAACTGGCTTAACATTACTTCCGCTCTTCTTTTGCAGTATTGTCATTAAATATTAAAGTCATCACAAACTTCTTGGAATAACTTTTGACGAAACACTTACTTTCAACCAACATATAACAAATCTCTATCTTAAGTTATCTTGAAATGTCTCCCTTCTCTGTCAAATAAAAGATCTAATGCCTCCTGTCCTACTACAAATCTCTATAATGCATACATAGGTACAACATCTTTCATACTGCATGCCCATATGATGCAACACATATCTTGCACACTTGCTGCCTCTCGTCAATAATTTTCCAGACCATACACAACCTCTATTTAAGGACACAAATATATTACAATATTTGTATATCAAAATACAAAAAAACTTTTATATACAGATGAAAAGCTATGGATGAAATGATACATACACATACACAACACAATTACATTACATGTAACAGAAGTAAGACATAACCTAACAATTTTTCAGCACTCCTTTACAATAGCTGGTCCAAGTACCTAGAACTCCATTCCATTTCGTCACTAAATTCATCTAAAAAATCATAAAAAAAAAGAAACTGCATATTTTTTTTGTTACTGAACTTATGTTACTCTTTCCTACTTATTTTCTTCGTCTTTTTTGTGTCAAAATGTAAATAACTCATTTAAGTGTATTTAGCTGTATATTACAATTAAATAGAGTTTGATACACATACAAAATTATATATATTTTTATTTTTTTTTTTTGTGGGAGGGACACTGACCATGGACAACAAAAACCCAATAAAAAAAAAAAAAGGCCCACTGAGATGCCAGTCCCAGAAATGGGTCCAAAGCGGTAGTCAAAATTTGAAGGATAAGTGTCTTGAAACCTCCCACTTGCAGGAATTCAAGTCATACGAAGGTGGAAATAAAGAAGTAGGCAGGGAGTTCCAGAGTTTACCAGAGAAAGGGGTGAATGACTGAGAATGCTGGTTAACTCTTGCATTAGAGAGGTGGACAGAATAGGGGTGAGAGAAAGAAGAAATTCTTGTGCAGGGAGGCCGCGGGAGGAGGGGAGGCATGCAGTTAGCAAGATCAGAAGAGCAGTTGCCATGAAAAGACCGGAAGACAGCAAGAGATGCAACATTGCGGCGATGAGAGAGAGGCTGAAGACAGTCAGTTAGAGGAGAAAACTTGATGAAACGAAAAGCTTTTGAATCCACCCTGTCTAGAAGAGCGGTATGAGTGGAATCCTCCCAGACACGTGAAGCATACTCCATACATGGACGGATAAGGCTCCTGTACAGAGTTAGCAGCGGGGGGAGGGGGTATGAGAAAAACTGGCGGAAACGTCCCAGAAAACCTGACTTCATAGAAGCTGTTTTAGCTAGAGATGAGATGTGAAGTTTCCAGTTCAGATTTTAAGTAAAGGGCAGATCGAGGATGTTCAGTGTAGAAGAGTGGGATAGTCGAGTGTCACTGAAGAAGTGGGGATAGTTGTCTGGAAGGTTGTGTCGAGTTGAGACATGGAGGAATTGAGTTTTTGAGGCATTGAACAATATCATGTTTGCTCTGCCCCAATTGGAAATTTTAGAAAGATCAGAAGTCAGGCGTTCTGTGGCTTCCCTGCGTGAAATGTTTACTTCCTGAAGGGTTGGACGTCTATGAAGACATGAAAAAGTGCAGGGTGGTATCATCAGCATAGGAGTGGATAGGACAAGAAATTTGGTTTAGAAGGTCATTGATGAATAATAAGAAGAGAGTGGGTGACGGGACATAACCCTGAGGAACACCACTGTTAATAGGTTTATGAGAACTGTGACCGTCTACCACAGCAGGAATAGAACGTTAAGAAAAGAAACTTGAGATGAAGTTACAGATATATATATATATATATATATATATATATATATATATATATATATATATATATATATATATATATATATATATATATATATATATATATATATATATATATATATGTATATATATATGATATTTTATGTACTATTCCCATCAGAAAAATGGTGTATCTGATTTCTTGTTTCTCTGACGCTCACTTTTTCCTAAAGCAAAATAAATGCAAGCCTACTACTGGCTTAATAATGATGCGTGTCTACCAGTGGTGCGTAGAGATAAATCACGGATTGTATTGGTCATGCCTCAGGCGTATTGTCTTTGTTTTCTTCCTTTTTTATTTATTTATTTATATATATATATATATATATATATATATATATATATATATATATATATATATATATATATATATATATATATATATATATATATATATATATATATATATATATATATATATATATATTTGTATTTAGATTGTACTTCAGTGAACTACCTATTGTGAATCAATAATGGCCTGTCGCATCCCGCCTCGCACTGCTCGAGACGCGAGCCTATGGCAGACACGGACTGGTGGGATATGCTGCGCCCCCACTAGCAGCGAGGATTGTTTTTTTTTTTTTCTTGTGTTTACGTGTTTCCCGTAGAGTTTTCCCTTTTGTATTTTACAAAATCCTCTGCTACAATATTCTTTTCTTGACTGACGATTACGACTTACACAAACAAATAGTAATGAAATTACTGGAATGTATACTTCCTTGTGGCTTCATAATTAATATTAACACAGTAATTTTTCCAAACCTTGAATTTTGCAAAATTTTGCAAAAAACACAGTATTCAAGTAAGGGTGTCTTCCTGCCCGAACGATGAATTCGCTGACCAGGATTTTTTTTTTTTTTTTTCAACATTTGAATGCCTGACTATTTTGGCCCACTTTTTGCGTGGGACCATGGTGGCATCCCCTAAAATCATTCCAGGGCTACCATCACTATCCCTTAATCCATCACTGCAAATACTATATCGCCCAGTTTAACCTAACCTAGGTCATCATAATGTAAGAAGAACAAATAGTTATTATGCATATTCTAGAGAGAGAGAGAGAGAGAGAGAGAGAGAGAGAGAGAGAGAGAGAGAGAGAGAGAGAGATGGATTTAATAGAATCTCATATTAAGGTGGTCATGGGCAAAATCAAAGTAATAAAATAGGCTCGATATTTCATGCATATAAATACATTGTGATTGTTGTGTCTCCTTTACATATAAAGAAAAATATAGAGAAAAACATCTTTGCAGTATATTATATGATACTGACAATCCATCTGTTTATCTAAAAGGCTGTCACCAAGAAGCTCACACGACCTTTTCTTTTTTGCTTCGCCTACTGGCAGCTATAGCATACCCCACTGGCTGTTGTAGCATATTAGCATAGTACGTAAACAGTTTGTGATTTTATGTCTGGGATCTGTTATTTGTGTTTGTAGAAATGAATGAAATATTTTGCCTATGCTAGCAATGCTTGTGATGCTTGCATCTGCATGATTGTTTCATGTTTGTTTTAGTCACTGATCAGTCCACCTCTTATCACAACATAATGGACATCAATGATTGGCGTTTGAACAATTAATGTCTTCTTTCTTGCTATAGCAATGACATATATCATCATGTAACATGAATAATTGGCAACGAGTTGTCTCACGCCATCTCCATATGTGAGTCTTTTCTCTTCTTTTCTTAAAGTACTATTCTGTGTACTACCATTTTTTTTTATTCAAAGTAAATCATAGAAGCTCTACATAGAAGGCTATATCGGTGTCAGAGACAAAAAGTTTAGCAGATGCTCGGTATAGGTGGTAAATGAGCACGATTTACAAATATTTGTCGAGGAGGCGTGAGTAAATATTTACTTATCATAGTGTAAAGAATAAAGAAATGGAAATTTGACAGTTTTTTCTTTCAAACTTGTAAATGCAATTCATGTTGTATCCGTTCAGTCATATTGATAATTACTAATCATATGATATATGGAGAAATTAAAGCAAAAGTAAAAATTTTTACTGAGGATTTGCTTAAAACCCTCTCAAATGTTTTTGGTAGGCATGCATAGCTCTGCCCACCAGATAGGTTCCGCCTACTGGCTTCACTCACCTCTGAAAACCGGTATGCGGGAGGCCTTTCCCCTGTATCCTTCCTCTAAGTCATGGTGGTCACCATTCCTTGATCAGCTACCGTCCTCACCGTAATGAAAGAACTACATTCAGGAATATCCCTCTATGACACAGTGATGAAAGAATAGGCCCACCTTCATATTGGAAGCTCAGTAAACACGAAGGAGGCACTCATGATGGCCATCATACCTTTCAGGACAGTAGAAACTGTCTCACGGGACCCGTCATGGTGGAATTTACTTGTCTGAAAAGACACTCTACAGATCTGCGATATATATATCAAAATATGTCTCACTATGCGTGATTATTCATTTGAACTGTAATTATTATACAACAAAACGTACAAACTAAACAAACTTAATAAGGAATGTATAGTGGTTGATAGCATATCTGGTCTACGCTTGTCGACAATATTCTTACAGGTCTTGAAAATGATTCTTATCTGTATGAATGCTGAAAAAGTAAGCTTAAATAATACATTACCATAATTGTAGATGCTTTAGATGTCATGTACAGACATTAAATACGTGAAAAAAGCGATTACTACGAGCTGCTACGTCTCGTGTAAGCCACAACAGCTGAGCACTGCAACGTTAATTATCCCGGATGTTGAAATCTCTTAGAATATGTAAAATTTATTGCTTTACATATTTATATATGGGATACCTAATATCTTAGGATATCTAAGAGAGAGAGAGAGAGAGAGAGAGAGAGAGAGAGAGAGAGAGAGAGAGAGAGAGAGAGAGAGAGAGAGAGAGAGAGAGAGAGAGAGAGAGAGAGAGAGACTAATAGTGGAAATTTAACAAGAGATCTGAAATTCATGTTCATTGTGGTGGATAACACAGATGGATGGCAGTAAGATCAAAATTAATAGGATTCATGAATAATGATGGCAAATATGTCCTCCTGGAACCCACTGATTTCTCAAAATATTACACAGTGACAAACTGAAATATCTCGACTGTCGGTGAATATACTATCCCATAGCTGCTTAGTAGTCTGGGTTGCTGGTGACGCATCGCTCCAAGGAAATCTGCGATCAAGGATGTGGCACATCTGAAATCATGAGGCATCCTCTCTTTCGCATAAGTGAGGATCTGAGTACATACGGCGATGTTGTACCACTCTTTCGCATAAGTGAGGGTCTGAATACACACGGTGATGTTGTACCACTTCAAATGGTCATTTCTAGTTTTTATTTTTTGGGATAACTCTGATGAATTTATGATACTGGCAAAGATGAGGCAATGAAATATATCTTATTTTTCATTTCTTTGAAAGTTCAGGAAGCTTTTTTGTGAAGAAAATGAAAAAAGTAATTGAATATAGCTACATGAAAGCTTCCAAAGTTATCTTTGTGGCGATGAGTAAACGAATATCAATTTCTTACCCGATGTCGTAATAAGCTTACTGGGTGCCTTGCCATCGAGTTTTGTTAGAATCTAGGATCTTTGCATCTTTGCATCAGGAACTCTCTAAGATTAATTAGGAGGCATACTAGTGTAACCAGAAGAGGAAAAAACTTCTGCTTTTGGCATAAACTGCAGAAACTTACGAAATTAATATATCGCGTTTATACAGACTATACAACGATAATAAAATATTAATGCAACTCCTCAGAGTCGCTGCCATCGTTTTCTTGTTTTGTTGTTTGTATTCGTAGTACAGTGCTCAAGGACTGCTCAGGATGCCTTAGTGGGTGCCACAGAAATACAGAAGTACAAAGCTGCCGTATATTAATAAAAACTGGAGATACAAAGGAGCCCCAGTTTTAGGGCAGATGGAACTCGTCTCGACCGGCGCGCGGTAGGGCACCAGGACTGGGCGGGAGATGATTACAGGATTCCAATCTCAAGAATATGAGAGGCCTGACGAATCCGATAACTGCATCAAGATTCTAGAATCCTCTCCTTGGACAACTACTCATAAGTCATGAGTTCAAGATTGATTTATATTAGAAAAAAAAAAAAAAATAAAATAAAAAAAAAATATATATATATATATATATATATATATATATATATATATATATATATATATATATATATATATATATATATATATATATATATATATATATATATATATATATATATATATATATATATATATATATATATATATATATATATATATATATATATATATATATATATATGTGTGTGTGTGTGTGTGTGTGTGTGTGTAATAATAATAATAATAATAATAATAATAAACGGTTTATTATTTAGGCAGTTGACAAACTGAAAATGTACATAGGGGATGGGGAAAAACTTAACATTAATCCTGAAGGTAAGTCTAATCTAGGAGGGAAATACTATTGATTGATGGCTCGCACCATGGTGGGAATCGCACTGAGTCTGTACCGGTCCGTGCGCGGCGCCTTCAGGGGTGTTATTTTGTTGTGGTGTCTGGTGGCACGGACAGGGCGAGGCGCGTCGGGCGGCAGCATGTTTCTGAGACGCGGATGATGTGTGTGTGTGTGTGTGTGGTGTGTGCAAAAACCTACCCTTACCTATAAAATATAACCCTCCCTAAGTATGTCTTCGTCTGGACTCTGAACAGCACTCCTCTCTTGCGTATCTCAATGGCTAGTAAGTTGCGAGAGTGGAAAAACCGTTGGCTGGCGTTGGTGATGCCAAGCACAGGACGAGGCTGGAAGAAAAGAGGGGAAAGGGACGAAGTTAAACTGAGGGATCAGGATTCCTCTTGCTCGCCCCCTGCTCTACTCGCTCGTTGCACTACGGAGACAGCTATATTTAAAATAAAAAAATATCGGGAGCAAATTACAAAGGAAGATTCTGATTTCTCTTTGGGTAAGACGATCTCTCCAGCTATATGATATGTGTGGCTCAACCTCCGAGCTATAGGCTCAGAGGTTTTAAAGTAAACTGGGTGAGGCCAAGCAGGCACTCATCGCGCCTCAGGCATCTTCTGTCTCCATCTCGCTCTCCCTCCCACTCTTTCTGTCTTTCTTTCTTCTTTCTGTCTCTTCTTTCTGCCTCGCTGTGCACAGCAATATATATATATATATATATATATATATATATATATATATATATATATATATATATATATATATATATATATATATATATATATATATATATATATATATATATATATATATATATATATAGGAGGGCACTGGCCAAGAGTTACAAAATTTTGACAAAAAAAAAATGAATAAAGGCCCAATGTGGTTAATGAAATGAATTATTAGAAAATTAGAGGATAAGTGTCTTGAAACCTTTCTTTTGAAAGTGTTCAAATCATAGAAAAGTGGAAATACAGAAGCAGGCAGGGAGTTCCGGAGTTTACCAGAGAAAGAGATGAATGACTGAGAATACTGGTTAACTCTTGCATCAGATAGGTGGACAGAATAAGGGTAAGAGAAAGAAGAAAATCTCGTGTAGCAAGACTGTGGGAGGAGGAGAGGCATACAGTTAGCATGATCAGAAGAGCAGTTGCCATGAAAAGAGCGGAAGACAGCAAGAGATGCAACATAGCGGCGATGAGAAAGAGGCTGAAGACAGTCAGTTGGAGAAAACAGTTTGATAAGGAGAAAAGCTTTTGATTTCACCCTGTCTAAAAGAGCGGTATGAGTGGAACCTCCCTTCCCCCATACATGTGAAGCATACTCCATACATTGGTGGATAAGGCCCCTGTATAGATTTAGCATTCAAGGTGGAGGGAGGGGGATAAGAAAAACTGGCGGAGATGACTCAGAAATACTAACTTCATAGAAGCTGTTTTACCTAGAGATGAGATGTGAAGTTTCCAGTTTAGATTATGAGTAAAGCGCAGACCAAAGATATTTAGTGTAGAAGAGTGGGACAATTGAGTGTTACTGAAGAAGAGGTGTAGCTGTGTAAAGTTGAAAAATGGAAGAATAAAGTTTTTGAGGCACTGCTGTGTTCCAATCAGAAATTTTAGAGATATCAGAAGTCAGCCGTTCTGTAGCTTCCCTGCGTGAACTGTTTTCTTTCTGAAGGTCGGACGTTGTCGAAAATATGAAGAAAAGTGTAGGGTGGTATCGTCAGTTAAGTTAGGTTAGGACAAAAAGAACATAGGCATAGGACAAGGAGTTTGGTTTAGAAAGTAATTGATAATAGGAAGAGAGTGGTTGACAGAATAAAACCCTGAGGAACACCATTATTAATAGATTTAGGAGAACAGTGACCGTCTACCACAACAGCAATAGAACGGTCAGAAAAGAAACTGGAGATAAAGTTACAGAGAGAAGGATAGAAGCCATAGGAGTATAGTTTAGAAATCAAAGCTTTGTGCTAGACTATATCATAAGTTCTTGATATGTCTGAAGTAAACGCAAAAGTTTCACCAAAATCTCTAAAAGAGGATGACCAAGACTCAGTAAGGAAAGGCAGAAGATCACCAATAGAGCGGCCTTGACGAAACTAATACTGGCGATCAAATAGAAGGTTGCAAAGTGATAAATGTTTAAGAATCTTCCTGTTGAGGATAAATAAAAAAATAAAAAAATAGATTTAGATTTTTGACATTTTCTATTAATGAAGAAATTTTTGGCTTCTTGGAAAACAGACGGCGTGATTCCGGAACGAAGTATAAAGTGGATGATATTCAGGTGATGGAAGGCTCAAGTACTTTTGTGGGCCACCTCTCTATCAAGTATAGCTCGAGAACAGGCTATGTTAAACCAAGGTTTGGAATATTTAGGACGAGAGAAAGAGTGAGGAATGTACGCCTTCATGCCAGATTCTATCACCTCTGTTATGCGCTCAGCACACAAAAGACAGGTCCCTGACACTGTCCCTGAAACAGTAGTCATTCCAAGAAAAATCAGAATAATGCCTTCTTAGGTACCCCCAATTAGCAGAGGCAAAACACCAGAGGCACTTCTGCTTTGGGGGATCATGTGGAGGGATTGGAGCGATAGGGCAAGATACAGATAAGAGATTATGATCAGAGGAGTCTAAAAAGAGAAGATAGAGTGACAGCATAAGCAGAAGGATTGGAGGTTAGTAGAAGATCGAGAATTTTGGGCGTATCTCCAGGAAAGTCAGAAGTAAAGTAGTTGTTGAGTCCGTTGCTCTAGGTCATGGAGGATAGCAAAGTTAAAGGCTAGTTCACTAGGATGGTCAGTGAAGGGAGAAGAAACCCAAAGCTGGTAGTGAAGACTGAAGTCTACATGAATGTAGATATTTGCAAAAGGGAAGAGTTTTTTTTTTTTTTATGTAGGAGGGGCACCGAGTAAAGGCAACAAAAATTGAAAAAAAAAAAAAGAAGGATCAATGCGGTGCCGGTTCCCCTATAGAGTCGAAAGCGTTAGTAAAAAATACAGGATGTGTCTCGAAACTCCCTCTTGAGAGAGTTTAAATCATACGAGGTTGGAAATACAGAAGCAGGTGGGGAGTTCCAGAGTTTACCATAGAAAGGCATAAATAACTGAGACTACTGGTTAAATCTTGTATTAGAGAGGTGGACAGAATAAGGGTAAGAGAAAGAAGAGTCTTGTGCAGCGAGACCGTGGAAGGAGAGGAGGCATGCGGTTAGCAAGATCAGATGGCAGTTCGCATGAAAAGAGCGGTAGAAGGTAGCAAGAGATGCAACATTGTGACGATGAGAAAGAGACTGAAGACAGTCAGTTATAAGAGAGGAATCGATAAGACAAAATAGCTTTGATTCTACCCTGTCTAAAAGAGCGGTATGAGTGAACCCGCACATACATGTAAAACATACTCCATAGATGGACGGATAAGGCCCCTATACAGATTTTGCAGCTGTTGGGGTGTTAAAAAAAAAAAAAAAAAAAAAAAAACTGGCGGAGACGACTCGGAACGCCTAAAATTCATAGAAGCTGTTTTACCTAGAGATGAGATGTGAAGCTTCCAGTTTAGATTATAAGTAAAGGAAAATTTCAGTGTAGAATAGGGGGACAGCTGAGTGTCACTGAAGAAGACTGGATAGTTGTCTGGAAGGTTGTGTCGAGTTAATAGATGGAGAAATAGAGTTTTTGAGGCACTGATATCAGACGTCAGGCGTTCTGTGGCTTCCTTGCATGAGCTGTTTACTTCCTGAAGTAAACGTCGACGAAAAGACTTGGAAAAGTACAGGGTGGTATCATCTTCCACAGCAGGAATAGAACGGTCAGAAAGGAAACTTGAGATGAAGTTAAAGAGAGGATAGAAGCCATACGAGGGTAGTTTGTAAATAAAAAAATGTGCCAGACTCTATGAAAACCTTTTGATACGTTTAAGGCAACAGCAAAAAAATTACCAAAATCTCTAGAAAAAAAGAGGATAACCAAGACACAGTAAAAAAAAAAAAAAAGCCAGAACATCACATGTAGAGCGGCCTTGACAGAATTCATATTGGCGATCAGATAGATGGTTGTGAAGCGATAGATGTTAAAAAATCTTCCAGTTGAGGATATACGAGTATTCAAAAACTTTACATAGGCAGGAAATTAAAGCAATATGGCGTTAGTTTCAATGATTAGAACGGTCACTCTTTTTAGGAACAGGATGAATATAGGCAAACTTCAAGCAAAAAAGAAAGGTATATGTTAATAAAAGGAAAGGTAGATGATGATAGATAGAGTAAAGAGTTTGACTAGGCAAGGTGCAAGCATGGAGGCACAGTTTCAGAGAACAACAGGATGGACCCCATCAGGTCCATAAGCCTTCCTAGGGTTTAGGCAAGCCAAGGCATGCAAAACATCATTGTGAAGGATTTTAATAGGTACCATGAAGTAGTCAGAGGGTGGATGAGAGGGAGGGACAAGACCTGAATCGTCCAATGTGGAATTTTTAGCAAAGGTTTGAGCGAAGACTTTAGATATAGAAATAGATGAGATGGTAGTGGTGTCATCAGGTTGAAATAAAGGAGGGAAAGATGAAGATGCAAAGTTACTGGAGATGTAGTTTTCTAGGTGCCAGAAGTCACAAGGGGAGTTAGATCTTGAAAGATTTTGACACTTTCTATTAATGAAGGAGTTTTTGGGTAGTTGGAGAACAGATTTGGCATGATTCCGGGCAGAAATATAAAATGCATGCGATTCAAGTGATGCAAGGCTCAAATACATTTTGTGGGCCACCTCTCCATCTATCTATCCACCTCTCTAAGAATCTGCTCAAGTTTGGAATTTAAGTAGTCGAAGGATTCTTTATAGTTCGAGGAGTTAGGTGAGAGGTGTGCAACACTGATAAATTTAGTTTAAGAGTGACTCTGTAGTTGTAACCAGACGGTGGGAGACTCGGAAGATTCAAGAGCGTGGGCGCGAGAGCAGGTTAAATCGTTGTGCACATAGACTTAACATTCTACTTTTGAATGAAAATCAGGATAGAGAAAGTAGGAGGGAACAAATAAGGGGTTACTGTCAGTTGCCTCAGACACCTGTGTTTCTGTGAGGAAAAGAAAATAAGGTATATTAGACAAGCGGTGGTGTTCTACAGGCTGAAAATTAGATCTAAGTCCGAGAATGTAGCAGAAGTTCATGAAGAAAAAGTTGAAGTGGGTGTCAAGATACTTAGGGTTGATACGAAAAGAGCAGTCCGACCTGGGAAAATTTTTGGTCCCTTTCCTAGACGGGGACTGCGAGGCTGGTGTAGGAGTCGCCATACGTAACTCAGAATTTTGAGTAAAGTGTAATTAGATGTGTAATTAGTGAGTGTAATTAAGTGTATGCAGTTTTGTGTGAAGGAAGAGAGTTCTCTTTAGAGAGTAGGCTGTAACTGTCACCTTGTGTTGTGAGACACAAAGGAAAATTTTTAATGAGATCACATCTGGGTTATTCATAAGTTCATAGCACCCTTTGATTCAATGTTTGAAACTCCACTGGGAGTAATTTCGGTAGCTGTCTACTGCCTCGTTCTATTGTGAAGAGGTTGAAGAGTTGAGCTCGAGGTATGCCAAAATAAACTTAGCGTTCAAAAGAAAATGGCATAAGAACAGTACGATTAAGAACAGAAAAGGAACGTCGTGATGGAGTTTGAAGTTAAATCAATATGGTCGGAGTATACTCTAGACATATTTCATGACGTTTTTTCATGAATTTGAGGAGTGAAAGTTGACTGTCAACAGTGCGGGTCTGGAGTGAAGTTGAACAAACTCTGTAGGACATGAGGAGAGGAAAAGCAGCCGGAGAAGACGGAATGTTGTGAGGGCATTTGGGGAGATGGCAGCAGCAAACATCACGAATATGGCTAATATGGATTACAGAAGAGGCAAAATAACGGAACAAATTTGTAGATCTATATTTGTAAATATTCCAAAAGTGGTGGACTGGAATGTAAAAAAAAAAAAAAAAAAAAACTAAGTAAAATGAGCCAGGTGGCGAAAACTATATTGAAAGTTTTACAAAAAAAAAAAAGTACGCGCAAAAAAAAAAAAAAAAAAAAAAGCAGAACGAAAGAGCAGAAGAGATAGCGGCAAGGGAACCGCTAATGCAACTTTCATTCTATGTTCGCTTGCAGAACGAACATCACGAAATCAAAGAAATCTGTACTTGTTTTATTTACTGTGGAAAGGCATTTGATAAAGCTAAACACGTAGACTCGATGGAAATGCTAAGGACTGTTGGTGTGGAGGAGAGGGAAAGCGTTGATAATGGATTTATATTGGAAACAAAAAGCTTGTCAGAGTGGACAGTGAAGTCACCATCAACCAATAAAAAGAGGAGTGAGACAGGAATGTGTGCTATAACCAGATTTGTTTGGAATGTATGGTAAGATATTAACAAGGGAAATAGAGTGTGAATGAATCAGTATGGGGGAAAGGAATGTTAACAACTTAACATATGCTAACGAAACAGCACTGATCGATGATTCATAACAAAAATTACAAGTACTATTGGAAATAATTAAGGAAAAGAGCGAAGAAAAGACAAAAAAAAAAAAAAATTAAAGTATGATTGTTTCGAAAACTCTGCCCGTTCCAAGAGGTAACATCAGTGTGGTGACGACGTGGTGGAGCAGGTAGATAGGTTCACGTACTTAGGGAGAGATATAACTGAGGACGCGAGATGTGAAACACAAATAAAGAAAAGAATAGGAATTGCGAAGAGGGCTTTCGGGGATGCGAAAAAAATAATAAAAATGTGAAGAACAGAAAGCTTTCGATAGAAGCCAGGAAGCGTGCCTTCAGAACATACGTGTGGCCAACTTTGATGTATGAAGCGGAGAGCTGGATATTATTAAAAAGCCTGTCCTTTGATCCTCCTGCAGTCTCTTGACCATATCATATAACTTAAACTCTTCTGCCTCCTCTGGATTTGTTACATTGCAAATAGTTGAAGTTCCACACTTAATAGCTCTAACACTTGATTCAGAACATTCTTTTACTCTCTTCTCACACTAGAGAAATTTTAACAGTTCAGGAAATAAATTATTCTTATCAGAAATTTTGTCAGCCTCCATTATCCATTCACGTTTCTGAATTCTGGGTAATAATCTTTCAATCATACTAACAATACTGACAGAGTTCATCTACTCCTCCAGGCCAACCTTCTTAAGGTCTAAGTAACATCTTTCCACTAAGGAAACCATGCCAACAAATCCTTTATCATCTCTATCAGCTATTTTCCTTAAGGATTTGTCATTTATAACAATATCAACCTATTTCCTCGGGTCTCCATACTTCTTGCCTAGCCTTTTCATCATCTCATAGTCCTTCTCACATCCCAATATAATCTTTAAGGCCTTCTCACCAAGACATTGTCTGAGAGCATAAGGATTTTACCCATACTTTGGGACCATAATGTTGTTAAAGTCATCCTACAAACTACGACATGTCCTGAAATCACCGTCAAACTTCAGGAGTTTCAACGGTTCAACTTCCAATCGGGCAATGCCTCCAGCAAAAGGGTCATTATTAACTTTGCTACAACTACCCTTTACACTTAATAAAAGACAAAGCACTTCACAACATTCTGATAAATACCTGTTTGCTTCATCCGCCTCTGATTGCTCCCGCTCATGTTGTTCCAGGTAGTCAATAAAACCTTCAGATTTTGTTTCCAAATACTTAAAATTACTCACTATTTCACCATAAATAGATTCCAAGACATCCACCGGGTCACCCATGGAATGACGTCCCTTGAACAGGTTGACCTTGCATGTCTTTGCTGTTCCTCATTCTTTCCGCAGATTGAACTCTTCCTTCGCCATCGTTGCAATGGCTTGAAGTTGAAATGTAGGACGACACGCAGCCAAGCGTTGTCAGTGGAGGAGGCACTAGGCACCTATCAAAACGATAATTACTTCCAGTGAGGTCTAAAGAACTAGATCAGAGGGTGCTGTGAACTTATCATTAAACCCAGATGTGAACTCACTGAAGGAAGAGAGTTGTCTAAAGACAACTCTCTTCCTTCACACAAAACTACAAACACCTAATTACACACACACCTTTCACTCAAATTTCAAAATTATCATGGCGACTCCTACACCAGCCTCGGAGTCCCCATCTGATGAGGGGGCTACAAATGTCCCCAGGTAGGACTGTTCTTCTGGTATCGATCATAGGTATCTTGACACTCCTCTCAACTTTTTCTTCATTAAGTTCTGCAGCATTCGCGGTCTTAGATCTAATTTTCAATCTGTAGAATACCAGCTCTCCTTTATTAGATCTCATTTTCTTTTCCTCACTGAAACAGGTGTCTGAAGCAACTGACAGTAGTCCTCATTTTCAGTCCAAAGCTGAATGTTGCGTTTATGTGCGCAACGACTTAACCTGCTCTCGTGCCCACGCTCTTGAATCTTCCAAGTTTTCCACTATCTGGTTACGACTACAGAGTTACTCCCAAGCTAAATTTACCTGTGTTGTATACTGTACGTCTCACCTAACTCCTCTGACTATAAGAAATTCTTTGAATGTGTGGAGCACATTCTGACTCTCTTCGCTTTTGTGGAGATCTCCATTCTTGGAGACTTCAATGCTCACCACCAGCTTATGGCTTTTCTCTCCCTTTACTGATAATCTTGATGAACTAGTCTTCAGCTTTGCTATCCTCCACGACCTAGAGCAATTGGTGCAGCACCCTAATCGTATTCCTAACCATCTTGGAGATACGGCCAACATTTTTGACCTCTTCCTAACCTCTAATCCTTCTCCTTATGCTGTTACCCTCTCTTCTCCGCTGGGCTCCTCCGATCACAATCTCATATCATGTTCTATGGCTCCAATCCCTCCTCAGGATCCCCCTAAGCGGAAGTGCCTTTGGCGTTTTACCTCTGCTAATTGAAGGGACCTGAGTAGGTATTTTGCTGATTATCCATGGAATGACTACTGCTTCCGTGTCAGAGACCCGTCTCTGTGTGACGAAGGCATAATAGAGGTGATGGTGTCTGGCATGGAGGCGTACATTCTTCATTCTTTTTCTCGATCTAAACCTTCCAGATCTTGTTTTAACACAGCCGGTTCTCGTGCTATACATGATAGAGAGGTAGCCCACAAAAGGTACTTGAGCTTTCCATCACCAGGATCTCATGCATTTTTTTTTTTTCTGTCCGGGACTATGCCAAGTCTGTTCTCCAACTTGCAAAAAACTTTTCAAAAAATCTCTCAAGATCTAACTCCTCTCGCGACTTCTGGCACAAAGCAAAAAAAAAAAAAAAAAAAAAAAAACCATCTCCAATAAATTTGCTTATTCTTTTCCCTTCTTTATTTCAACCAGGTGGCATCACTGCGATCACATCTATCTCCAAAGCTGAATTCTTCGCTCAAACCTTTGCTAAAAACTCTACTATTGACGATTCAGGGACTGTTCCTTCCTCTCCTCCACCCTCTGACTACTTCATACTACCTATTAAAATTCTTCGAAATGATGTTTCCCATACCCTCGCTGGCCTAAACCCTCGGAAGGCTTATGGATCTGATGGAGTCCCTCCTATTGCTCTCCGAAACTACGCCTCCGTGCTTGCATTTTGTCTAGTCAAACTATTTCAACTCTGTCTGTCAACATCTACCTTTCCTTCTTGCTGGAAGTTTGCCTACATTCATCCTGTTCCTTAAAATGGTGACCGTTCTAATCCCTCAACTGCCGTCCTATTGTTTTAATTTCCTGCTTATCTAAAGTTATTTTTTCAATCTATCCTCAACAGGAAGATTTTTTAACATCTATCACTTAACAACCTTCTATCTGATCGACAGTACGGGGTTGCGTCAAGGCCGCGCTACTGGTGATCTTCTGACTTTTCTTATTGAGTCTTGGTCATTTATCTTTTAAGAGGCTTTGCTGAAACTTTTGTTCTTTCCTTAGACATATCAAGAGCTTTTGATAGAGTCTGGCTCAAAGCTTTGATTTCCAAACTAACCTCCTACGGTTTTATATCCTTCTGTCTCTAAATGCATCTAAAGTTTCATTTCTGACCATTTTATTGCTACTGTAGTAAACGATCACTGCTCTTCTCCTAAATCTATTAACAGTGGTGTTCCTCAGGGGTCTGTCCTGTCACCCACTCTCTTCCTATTACTTATCAATGATCTTCTAAACCAAACTTCTTGTCCTATCCACTCCCACGCTGATAATAACACCCTGTACTTTTCCACGTCTTTTCATAGACGTCTAAGCCTTCAAGAAGTAAACAGCTCATGCAGGGAAGCCACAGAACGTGTGACTTCTCATCTCTCTAAAATTTCTGATTGGGGCAGAGCAAACTTGGTTTTGTTCATTGCCTCAAAAACTCAAATTCTCCATCTATCAACTTGACACAACCTTCCAGACTAGTATCCCTTCTTCTTCGGCGACACAAAACTCTCCTCCTCTTTTACATCCTCGGTCTGTCCTTTTCTTATAATCTAAACTCGAAACTTCTCATCTCATCTCTAGCTAAAACAGCTTCCATGAAGTTAGGTGTTCTGAGATATCTCCGCCAGTTTTTCTCACCCCTTTCCCGTCCGCCACCCCCTTATCAGTCCATGTATGGAGTATGTTTCACATGTCTTCGGGGTTCCACTCCCACAGCTCTTTTAGACAGGGTGGAATCAAAAGCTTTTCGTCTCATCAACTCCTCTACTCTAACTTCTCTAAC